>NW_008824930.1:2926540-2933901 GCF_000699105.1 Pygoscelis adeliae
CCCCGCCGGGAACGAGGACACGGCCCTCGGGCTCCCGCTGCGCTGAAACCCTTAAAATACCCTTAATTGTGGTTTTTCTCTGGTTCTTCTTTTAAATAGGTGGGAGGCAACTGCTGTCTCAGTTCGTGATGTAGGGGCAGCGGCGTGGCTTAAAACGGGGAGGCAGCTCGGGGGTGACGGCAGCGTTAACTTGGCTAGAAACTTTTAGAGCGCTCTTTGTAATCCTTTTCGACTTGTCTTCATATCCCAGGATCCTTATATTATGCAGTATGGTATATGACTGCTTCCTGTCTGAACAGAAAAAAAAAAAAAAAATAACCCCAGGAAAGGGGGGGGGGGGGGGGGTCCAGCTGTTATCCATGGATCCTACTCCTGCAATTTCGCTTCAGTGAAACTTTAGTGGGTTTGGTTTTAGATATACAGGGCCTGATTCATGCTTGTGGAAACCTATTAGTCTCGCTGGAGTTGCATCAGGGATGAATTTCAGCTGCTTTGCTGCTGGTGTGAAGGACTACTGGAACAGTCAGCTGGTGTCAGGCGAACCAATGGCAAGTACAGAAAGTTTGTCTTCCTGCCAGCTAGTCTGAAGCTTTCTTTAACTTTTAGCTGTCTCGGATATGTGTTGCCCTCATAGTATTTAGGCAACAATACAGGATATATGTCTTCCCCTCATAGTATTGGGCCGCTATATCGGATCATTACATGCCCCTGCTTTTTTCTTTTTTCTTTTTTTTTTTTTGAGGTTTTGTGGGTGGAGCGAGGGAGATGGTCCTATGGTCTGCTCGATTCTTTGGGAGTGCAGAAGGCAACTGCCAAAGAATACACCTCTCTCACATCCAAGATACGCATGAAGACTGTGAAAAGGGAAGGGGAAAAACACCACTTCTCGAACAGGTTCTGCAAATGAGAGGTGATTTGAGCTTCTTGCCAAATGAGCTCTGCCTTCGGAAGAGTTGAAGAAGTCAGAAGCTTTAAGCTAAAGATATTCTTACTGTTGTGGGGTTTCACACACTTGCTACCAACTTCTGCATAAGTGGGGTGAACCTGGAAGTTGCGATCGAAGGCTCTTTGGGTTCTTCCTGAACGGGGAAATCCTAGTTTGTCCCTAGAGTTGAAGGGGTCAGTGTTATAGTTCTGGTCACTTGCAAAAAATCGTATTGCTGAGGGGTGTTCAGCGTGATGATAGGAAGGCATGGCTGCACCCCTGAGCTTTCCTGTGAGTTCAGAGGAATGCTTGCTTCAATTAGTGTACAATTTTGGGGGAGGAATGTGATGGACACTGAGTCTTCTGGAGCCCTCGGTGAAGTGGAGGAGAGCTTTACTGTTCCAGAACTACCTGATAGGAACTGTAAGGAAAAGGACGATTGGTGCAACTAGGATATTCTCAATTAATTCACCTCTTTCCTCTGTTCCGAGTGGAGGTTGGACCTTGGGAATGCAGACTACATGTGGCAAACTAATCTTTGCAGTACAGACTATTACCTGGGTTGAGAAATGGGTAGAATACTGGTTTAAAAATAAAAGAAAAATTAATTAATTAAATAAAAAATCCCCAAACCTCGTGACCAAAACTTTGATCTTTCAATTTAGGTAGTTTGTCCCATGCACCATTAGTGTGCTCATAGGTCTGGGTTTCCTAGCATCTTCTGTGCATCATCAACTACTGTGAAACTCGGAGAAGCTCTTATTTGCTACCTTCTGTCTGGGTGATGCAGAGAACAAATCTAAATCTGGTGAAGGGAGGCCTTTTTTCATAAGCTACTGGGGCTTTTGGTGCCTTTGACAATTGAACAGCTCAATTGCCATAAAAAGTTGCCTTTGAACAGGATGTGATTGTGATCCCGGGTGGAGGGGTGGCGCTCTGAGAAAACACCCAGTTGCTGCGTGCAACCTGAATATCTCGGTTGAAGTTCATAGAGTGGCGTCTGTGGTTAGGTATGTGGTACGTAGTTTTCAGCATAGTGGGCTTTGTAGGCTAACGTTGTACTATGGTATGCCATTTTAGGGATGGAGAAAAGTACCTTTGTTAGCTGAACTTCTTGAATGCTGTTTTCTCGTTTGCTGCTTGCTAATATCTGAGGTGAGATTTCAGAAAGACAACTACAAATGATTTTTTAAATGGCTGCTGTTTTTCACGCAGCCTTCCCATCCGCTGTGAAACTGCGGAACGTCAGGAATTTGCCCGAACTGCTTCTCATTTCAAAGCTGAAGAGATACACTGGGGCAAGGATAACTCCTGCTCAACATAACACTTCTAAAACACTAGATTACCTTTATTACTAGGAAATCATGTTTTGCATGGATTGTTACACTTAGCAGTACCAGGCAATTTTTTGACATTCACATATACACTGTGTATGTAATAATTTCAGGCAGCTGTCCAAGTGTTTGTGACTAATCACATAACTACACTGTACCGCCTTTATTTATTTGCTCGCCCAAGGCCTTATTGAATAGAATTTTATTGGAAGCTACAATCGTCATGTTAAGATGGACAGGAGAGTTGGATGTTTGAGGAGTCTAAATTAGTTTGTTTACGGAGTCTGGTGAATAATTCCTGGCACCTTTGAGTATATCTGTTTTCCACAAATTTAGTTTTCTAAGACAGGCTAAAACTTGCTCTAAATGAAGGTTAAAAGTGAATAAAATTGCTTCTCTGAAAAATCATGTCATGCAGATGGGATACGAACACAACACTCATTTAAAAAAATAAAATTATAACGTACCAAATTTTGTCTACAGGAGTTCACCTCTTTTTTTAAAAGTAAATTATTAAATACAAGTTTATCTTCCTAGTTTTCATTTGGCCTTTTAAAATGTTTCTATAAGGGAGGTGATTTCTGAAAGCTTGTTCACCTAGAAAAATATGGAGCTTGATATTTCAGGCTTATCACAGTGTGCGGTAGATTCTGACTGAAGTGTTAAAGCTTGAAGTTAGTCTTGCTGAATGTGTTCCAGCAGTTGTGTTTGAATAGCACGACTGAAGGTAATGGATCACTGGAGCAAGAAATCCATTTGATCATGGAGCAGTTCTTGTAAGGCTTGCGCCTGTGCAGTGGAAATGTAGTGTCAGTTACCTTAGCAAGAGTACTTATTGTTGGCCTTCACTTTCTTGCCTTAGGGATAAATCATTCACCTTTCTGTCATTGATTTAGTTCTTTGCTTGATTTTTAAATAAGAGGAGGCATGCCTACCTCATGTCTGATAGCGGGAGGAGCAGCCTGTTGTTGTAGAAGCTATCAAAAATCAGGTTTTTGTTCAAGGACCTTTGTTAAAAGGTACTGCTGAAGAGCATTGCAGCTGACCGAGTAAGACACCATTCATCATCGCAGATGAGGAGGCTGAATTGAAGTGCCCTTTAGCTATTGTTGAGTTGATTAGACACCTAAGCAGTTGCTGTTCGTACTTTGCTGCACGCTGTTTCTATAACAGTTCTGCACAGAATAACCTTATGTGTGCTGGGCACGAGGCTAGGCGGGGGCTGGCTGTAGAGCCTGCTGCTGGAGGGGGGAGCAGCTGACTTCTACCCGCTTTCTTTGGGAAAAGGTGGTTGAACGCTGTCCCTCTTGCCACCTGAGACGCTTTTGCATCCACAAGGTGAGGGGGAGGACTTTAAAATCACAGGTTTCTGTTTTATAAGGAAATTGGCTTTGACATGAACCAGCAGAGCAATCTCTGTTCTTACGTGCGAAAGGAAGCTGTGGCATTGAGGTGGAATGGCTGCTTTGCAAAATAACCGTAACTTTTCAGCATTTGTCTTCCTCATTAAATTGTGAGACTTGGGAGCCAGTCAAATTTGAGAGCAGCTAAATAACGGTACAACATTTTGACAATACCAATGTTCAGACCTTATGAAGGAATGTCTTTCTAATGAGTCAACTGTTCAGATTGCTGCAGTTGTTGATAAAACTTCCTTTGGGTATCTCCTGCCCCTTCTCCTTCCAGAAGCTGGTCTAGAGAGGGTTGGTGACAGCGTGAAGCAGCTCTGGTTGATCTGCTAAAACAAATCATGAAAGACTTGATATGACACAGGGGCCTGGTGCTGTGGAGAACAGAGGATGGCAAGGGAGAAATAGGTGAAATGGCAGCTTAGGCAAGGAAATCAACATCCTTCCCGAATCACAAGCCTTGCTGACAAACTAATTTTTTTTCTTTTTGAATCTGAATATTTAATTTGGGAAGTTTTATTCCCGAAGAGTTTCCATTTAACTTTAACTCAGTTCTAGTTTTGAAAATGTTCCTTCTCCAAACTTTTATTTGTGGCATTTTATATTCACAAGCCACTTGGTGGGAGAATTCCTGTGTAGATCCCAGTGTCCCGCTAGTGTAAATGCCAGTGCAGAAAGGGGCCTATGTCGTGGGATACAGTTGCCGCAAAGCACAGGCAAGATGGTTCATGAAGGTGGCTTTAACTATGATGAGGTGTGAGCTGGTGTACGTTAGCTAGGGATTGCCAGCATGTAGCACTGTGGTGAAATAGGTCAGCCTGTGTTTGTTTTGGAGTAGGCTACTCTCTTAAATCCCTCCCTTCAGCAGGGGGAAAAGGTCTGCTTTACAGACCTAAGATTTCATACTTGTGTCCTCTTTCTTGAAGGTGCTGTTGGACACAGTGATTCCTTGCGAATGCTGCCTTTGGTTAGATTTCTGCTAATTCAGTGATGGCAAGTGTTCTGACACATCAGATGTTGCGTGTGGAAGTCTTTTAAATCCAAAAGTTCTGTTATTCAGGACCTATAGACTTTTGCATATGTTAGGATTTGTTTCCCCACAAAGTGTTGGTAGATTAACTTCACATGCAGTGTTTATGTCAGGTCTGAAAAGCAGTATAACATGGTGGTCTTGCACTAGAGAAATGGTATTACTGATGGGTAAGCTATTTTGTTTAAGAGTCAAAACAGAAGAGTTTATCAATGGTTTATACTGGTTGCTAGAATCTGTGGAGCCTCACAGGATACTTTAATGAGTGTAAGGGAATGGAAAAGACAGTAAATTAGCTTTTATTGAGTTATTTAATGACAAAATTATGATACCCCCGTCCCTCCCCCCGAGGTATCTTCTCTGTGCACTACATCTTCAACAGCCAGGGCAGTTTTTGATTCTTGTATTATTTCCCCCCCACCCCATAAGATTCCCAGAATGAAGTGAAGAGTCTCATCAAGTTAGGTGCTAAATGGCTCCTAGGCTGTGCAGTTTATTCCCACTTTGTTTCGATGTGAGTTGCTTTTATGCATTACTATCTGACGTGTTAAACGTGAAGTTTAGCATATAGCTTTTACCAGTGTCTTGCTTACTGTTCTGATCCTTTCCCAGGTGATCTGTTGAGATAATGTATCTTGCTGTTCTTGGAGAAGTCTTTTTGTCCTGGTTTGGCTAGTCTTCTCTCGTACACCTCTCCAGCGCATAATAGCTGCAACTGAACCGTAACACCCTCCATAGGACTACTGTAAATATTATGGTGCTGCTCAATGGCACTTCTTGTGTTGGGCTTACTTATGCAATCATGTTCTGCTTTCTGGTGCTCGGCCAGGGTTGGTTCTTGCATTTTACCTGTAGTTGTGTTTCACTCTACTGCATTCAGGGAGCTGAGACTTGCCTCTTAACAGCCAGATTTGGACAGGAAAGATATTGACATTTTGAATGTTGCTCCTTCAACCAATGTTGATTTTAAAAGTGAATTTGCACTCTGACAGTGGCCAACTGCTGCTAACCAAAAGTAGCCTTTATAAATACTGCTAATGATATTTTTTTTAATGTAACTTTCAACTGAATGATGCAAAAGGTGTGTGTGTGTGTTTACTCAGTTTGTCTCCAAAAAGTAAATTTACTCTAAGCTCAGTGCTTATGTTGCTGCTTGTTGTCCAGATCACATGGCAGGGCCAGGAGGAGGGTCAGATACTGCAATGAACTGAGCTTCTGTGCTGCTTTTGGTTTCCCATAATACAGTATTTTCTATTTCTATTTTTCTTTCTTAAAAAAAAAAAAAAGGAACTGCCTCTATGTGTGTGTACACAGGCATGTGTGTTTATACACACACACAAAGTACAGATTTGTGGGGGATTTAGGCTTAAAAAGTTGCTAGTGTTATCTGTAGCTTTCTAGAAAGTCACTTAGTGGCTCACATGCATGTTATTTCATAAAATGTTCTTCTGGGGGAAGGTAGGGTCTCTTTTATTTTAATATTATTTTGTTAATAGATATAAGCTAACTAACTGTACTCTAGGGAGTTATCTTTGGCTTGGATGGTTGCTTCAGCCCAGTGCGAATGTAACTGGATGCTCTTTCTTTTGTACATCTTATTTTAAAAAAAAAGTTAACTGGGTACCAGTCAGAGGCCTGAATAAACTTTGGTGCTGGTGATGCCTGACATGGAAAGGTTCCAGCAGAACCCTCTCAGCTAAGGTGGTAGGAGTCTAGGACTTGCACATCCTAGTCTGTCTCTTACCCACTCCCCACAGGCAGGGAAGGAAATGAGATTGCTTTGGTAACTTTCCTAAACTGAAACTGTATTTTTGTTTTCTTGAAAAAAAATCCTTCTACCAAACTGGACTCATAAAATCCAAGCTGAAGTTGATACTGTATCATTACTTGTGGAAAAAAACATCAACATGTATTCAGAGTTGGCTATATGGTTTTAAGTCTAAATTGCTAACCCCAGAAATCTCGTCAGCAAACTTCGTTTTCTGGCATTTTCAGTCCTTTGGCTACTTCTGGATTCCTCACTTCTGTGAACAATTCCTAACTAGGAATTGGTTTGCTTCTTTGTGGGCCTTGTTTGTGTTAGGAAAGTGATTGGCAGAAGGCAGTGGATGACATTTGAAGGCTGAAATGCACAACTGGTTTATTTCTGCTCTTTGTTTTGTAGTCAGCTATGTCTGTATTCTTTAATACAGGACATGTGCTTTGCTAAATTAGGGCAACTATTTCATTAAGGAGTAAAAAACTTCAAAACCTGAAAAATGGGTGGTGGGCTGTTGGTAGAATCTGTTCCTTGTTCGTAAGGAAAAGAAACGCGCAACATTTTCTAGGAATACGGATGTAGAAGTTGTGACTGGATAGACATGCTGCAGGACTCTGTTACTCAAGTAGCATTTATGTTGAGTACTAGTAGTGTTGTAGCGGACCTTGGCGGAAAAGCTATTAGTTCTGTCTGATCACATCCCTCACTTAATTTCAAGTCTACCTGCGTGCCTTCTAGAATAGACATCATAGAATCATTAAGGTTGGAAAAGACCTCCAAGATCATCGAGTCCAACTGTCCACCCAACACCACCATGCCCACTAAACCATGTCCCTAAGCACCTCATCTACATGTCTTTTAAATACCTCCAGGGATGGCGACTCAACCACTTCCCTGGGCAGCC
>NW_008824930.1:2934651-2954514 GCF_000699105.1 Pygoscelis adeliae
AGGACCTGCCTTTCATGAACCCGTGTTGGCTGGGCCTGATGCCCTGGTTGTCCTGCACCTGCCTTGTGAGCACCGTCAAGATGAACTGCTCCATAATCTTCCCCGGCACCGAGGTCAGGCTGACAGGCCTGTAGTTCCCCGGATCCTCCTTCTGGCCCTTCTTGTAGATGGGTGTCACATTGGCCAGCCTCCAGTTGTCCAGGACCTCCCCTGTTAACCAGGACTGCTGATAAATGATGGAGAGTGGCTTGGTGAGCTCCTCCGCCAGCTCTCTCAGCACTCTCGGGTGGATCCCGAGAGTGATCACATTAAGGACAGTTTTACGTGAGACCTCCTTGGAGGAGTTGAAGCATAGAGGAAGTGCTATCATCTTGATGTTATGCTGTAGGTCATTAAAGAAGTCCCCATTATCCTAGATCACACCTCTTACATGTTTGCCACTGTGGTGTCTGTATCTGTAGATGTCTCCATACAAAAGGAGAATTCAGCAGGGACCGTGGCCATTCTTCTCAAGAAATTAGTAAGGTCTGCGTAATTGACCAAACAAAGTAAGGGACTTTGCTCCAAGAAGCTCTAAAGCAAAAACAAACAGGACTAAACTGTGCTGGTCAGGGAAATGCTCTCATATATCTGCTAAATGGAGGTGTGAAGAAGTGCTGTTGTGATTGTGTTACATAGACCGAACTGTAGGAAAGCCTGGAATAGGCACAAACAGTTCCAAGTACTGCCTTAAAGGAAAGGCTTGAGTTGGCTGTGTTTTACCAGATATTTGAGGAAAAGGCTTCAACTCTGTGCCAGTATCCAAACTCAACAAAAGTAATTTCTTGGCAAAGTAGTTCTCTTCACCCTACATGCTTTTGTGACCTCTGCCTTAAACAAATAAATGGGAAAAAAATTGCTGGGTGTCTCTTTTTTTCTTTTTTCCTATATGCATTTCTGTCACCCCACCGAGTTGAAACCCTTGTTGTAAGACTACCTGTTCATGCAAATGGATGTTTAACACACGTCTGTATTTATTTGAACTTGGTAATTACTGTAGGCGTCTGCATGGCATTGGGAATCTTCTTCCTTCTTGTGCTCAACAACACTGTTGAAAATGCAACCCTAGGTTTCGTTTATATGCGTAGGCTTTTAAACAGAGGAATCTATAGTGGCATATCAGTTATTGCTCTGATCTTAGTGGATCTTTGCTCAGTGGGAAGGGCTTGTTTTGTAACACATCTGTTTTCAGAATTGAGATATGAAAATGCATAACATACAGCAACTTGCATTCAGAAATAGGTGGCATAGTAACTCTCTTGAGGTGAAGAGTCACGTAGTTAGACTTACGTTGCCATCATATCCCTGCTTTAGTAGTGTTCTGGTAGTACAGTACATAACCTGGAGCTCTGTGTTCCAGGCAGGCTGTGCTCTAAACCCTTCCAAGGACTCTTCTTGGAGTAGAGAGAGAAACAGGAAGCTCTCTTTCATGCCCATGTTTTGAATCAGGAAACTCCTGTCTGCAATACATAAGTTTGTCATATCAACATCTTAAATCATGTGATACTTTTCCTTCTCGGGGATTTGTGTACAAATGTGTATAATAGCTGCAGGAACACTATACTGAAGTCTTCTCGAACAGCATACTAACTTAGAGGAAGGTGTTTTAATACTCTTTTCAGTGAATCTATTTTAAAAATTATCTTCCTCCATTTCCTTCTTTGTTCCTGTAAAAACACTAATGAAACTTGCAGATGATATTATAAAAGGAACAGTTATGAGATCAGATGTCTTTGTTTTTAAGAAAGAAAAAAAAAGAGAAGTCAGAAACACTGGCATAATATCAATGATAGTTAACTAGGAAGAACCCCTTTTGATCACACAGGCTTGTTTGACAGTGAAAGGAGAATTTGGATCAAGTCTAGTTGTCACATTACAAGTGTAATCTTGTTAGTTCATGGGGAGCCCAGACTTTTATTGCTTGTATAACTGCATGCATTGTGGAGAAACGGGCCATCTATTTAAGGCTCTGATACTACTTTGTTGCCAGCTTGCACACAATCCTCTTTCTGTGTAAGTGTGACTGCATGGGATAGAGGAACTTGGAGGTTTTTTTTCCTTAAATTGTGTAATGATTATTTAAAGAACTAGTATTTCATTTAAATCCTACCCTTGAGAGAGAGTAAAGCTATTGTGGTAACTGATGAACAGAAAGTGCATGTATTTGAGAATTTCTTGCAGTGCTCATGGCTCTTATCATGGAATATGTTGTTGTTTTGTTGCTGGCAGTACAGATGGTAGGACTTGATCTAGCTCACTACTGGAGCGCAAGACAAAAGGCAACAGCTGGTCACTAACAGAAGTACTGAACAGATCATCTTTTATGTGGTACCTAGTAAAACATATTTCTGTTCTCCGTATTCCATTTGCCTTTTCTCTGACAGTTTATAAGGAAGTTGCTTGTGGCATCAACATAACTTTTTTTAAACTAAGATGATGGAAACAATAAGCTATCGCTGAAATATGTGGTGAAAATTGTTGATGTTATACTACTACGACTCATGCTTTTAGAATTTTTGGAACCTTAGGATTTACTAAAAGAGGTATAAATAAAAGCCTCGGAGCAGAAGGATTTCAATTCCAGTTAGCCATGCTAGCATTAAGTTGAAACTAACAATATGCTCTTGTATGTCAAGAAGATCTAGTAGCTGACCTTCCTCCTTGAGTTCATGTTTGATTGTACTCTTTTGTAGCCAACAAGCTTGAAGGCCCTCATCTGTTCTTAGCAGGGTTTGAGAACATAGGTGCTCTCACTGCAGAGCCTCTTGCTGAGGAATTGCTCTCTTCTGCAATACTAGACTGCCAGTGGAGATCAGTACAGGCAGTAAAATTACATTAGGACATTTTCCAATCAACTTCTGGCCATATCTCGATGTCTACTTTAGAGCCTGAAGTATACAAACTCACAGATTGGAAGTGACGTGTCTGGAGATGTCTAAGCCAACTCACTGCTCAAAAGAGTCAGCTAGAGCAGGTTGCCCCGAACCATGTGCAGTCAGATTTTTTGAGCGCCTCCAAAGACGGAGACTTTACAGCATCCCTGGGCAGCCTGTTCCAGTGCTCAGTCACCTGTAGATTTCAAGGGAAAAAATATGGATGCTTTATTATGTTTAAATGGAAGTGCTTGTATTTCAGTTTGTGCCCATTCCCTCTCGCCTGTTCACTGGCTGTCACTGAAAAGAGCCTGGTTCTGTCGTCTTTACCCGCCTCTCTCCCCCCTCCAGGTATTTATACACATTGATAAGATTACCCCTTGAGCCGTTTCTTCTCCAGGGTAAACTGTCCCAGCTCTCTAAGCCTCTCCTTATGTGTCAGATGTTCTAATCCCTTTATCATCTGTATGGCCCTTTACTGGACTCTCTGAATGTCCATGTCTCTCTTGTACAGAGGAGCCCAGACCTGGACCCAGCACTCCAGATGTAGCCTCACTCACCAGTGTTGAGTAGAGGGGAAGGATCAACTCTCTCAATCTGCTATCAATGATTCCTGCCAGCGATGCAGACTGGGGATACAGTTGGCTGCCTTTGCTGCAAGGGCACATTGCTGGCTCGTGTTCAACTTGATGTCCACCAGAACCTCCAGATCCTTTTCTGCCAAGCTGCTTTCCAGCTGGTTATACCTCCTCAGCTGCAGGACTCTGCATTTCCTTTTGTTGAACTATCTTCCCGAGGCTCTTGTTGGCCCATTTGTCATCCTTTTGAGGTCCATCTGAATGGCAGCAACCCCTTGGTGTATCAGCCACTCCTCCCAGTTTTGTATCACCTGTGGACTTCTTAAGGGTGCACTCGGTCCCATCATCCAGGTCACCACTAGTGATGGGGGTCCATGTGCACTTCATGCTGCTGATCACAACAATTTGAGCCCGTCAGGTTAGTCAATTTTCAGTTTGTCTCACTGTCCATTTAGCTAGTCTGTACTTCATCAGTTTGTCTATGAAGATGCTATGGGAAACAGAGTTGGAAAGTCTTACTGAAGTCAGGATAAACCACATCTGCTGTACTCCCCTCATCCCCTGAGCCAGTCGTTCCATTGTCAATGTCTATCACGTTGGTCAGGCATGACTTCCACTTATAAATCCACACTAATGACTCCAGAGCACCTTCTTGTCTTGGAAATGTTTTTCCAGGAAGCTCTGTCGCTTTTCCTGGATTGAGGTGAGGCTGAGCAGCCTGTAGCTCCCTGGATTGTCTTCCCTGCCCTTCTTGAAGATAGGGGTGATTTTTGCTTTCGTCCAGTCCTCAAGAACCTCTCCTGATTGCTATGACCTTTCTAAGATAATTGAGGGTGACCTTGCAATGGCATCGGCCAGATCACTCAGGCCTCAGAAGTGCATCCCATCAGGTCTCATGGATTTGTGTCTGTCCAGTTTCTTTACATGTTCCCTGACTTGATGCTCCTGTACTTCTACTGGTTACTTATGTTTACAAAAGGTACTACTAGGCTTTCAGAAGCAAGAGTTCAACTGTAGCAAGTTCTGGCAAGTGTTAAAGCTGTCTTACAGTAGTTGACTATCTCTAAACAGTGCTCTGTAAACTTGCGTCTACAGCTGGCTTGGAGTTTTTCATCTATAATTTATTTTTACCTTGTATTATTAAGGTTAAAAAAAAAAAGTCTTCATTTCCACTGTATAAAGAAACTAACTCTTTCTCAATGACTATGCTTTCTCTTGGCAGAGAACAGATAAAATAGAAGAAACCTCCTAAGAGTTGTGGTGGTAGAATCTGGCTCTGTTTTTTTTTTTTTTTTTTTTTTGCTGTTTCTGGCAGTATAAATGGTCTGTGCTTTTATGAAAAGCTTCTTCAATGGAGTTTTTCTTGTTTCAGAAGGAACAGCTAGCCCAGGATCACTTTTTTTTTTAAATCTCTTAGAAAATGAAGATTGTTGCTTTAATTAATGAAGAAGTTATATTTGTATTAATCATGGTATGAAGTAATTTCTGCAGTTTTCAAGTTGATGTAGCCATGATTGGTAAAAATACTTGACAGTAATACATATTCTGCTGGTGTAAAGATTTGCTTCTTTCCACATATTCTAGAATTGGATCAAAAAGGATTTAAATCCCTCATTTAAATTATGGTGCAAGGGGTAGGTTAATATTCAAGTTTAGAAGAAACAGCTCATTTTTCATAAGTGAAATAATGAAATACGACTTAAATTTTCTTCTGAAAACAAAAAACAATAATTACCAGACGACACAGTTAATTTTTAATGCTCTACAGTGCTAGCAGATCCTTCTCAGTTTAGAATCTTCTATTTAAAACTAAATCCATGTTACAACACAGTGTGTTTTGGGTATTGCTACATGTTACGGTACTTGGCAATGGAATTTACGTTTTGGTTTTAGTACCGAAAAAGCTACCTTTAGGTTAATTCACCTGTTAATATTATCTATTCCTTGAACATTTGTTCTGTGTGGGAGAGGGGGTAATTTTCTACCAAGATGGAAGGTTAAATGGCCTGTGACATATATTGGGATCAGAACTAGATCTGCAGTGCCTGAATTAAAATGTTCAAACATAAAAGATTTTAGGAGTGACTTTATTAAAACGGGTTTTCTTTCCATTTGTATGTATAGACTATACAGCATAGTCCAGTATGAAGTTTTCTTTGGCACTCATTAGGCATGAGCAGAATATTTTGCTTATGTCTTCATTTCTCCTGGGAAATTATTGCTCTTTATTCCCCTGTGGGTGTATGTACCTTTTGTTGCACTGCGTGGTTGTCTTTATGGAGAAACATGAATGCTTGTTGTGGGTATTTATTTCTCTTGCCAGGAACTGCTGGAACAAAGGTGAATGTGAGACTTCCTCTCCCTCAAACAATTACTAATTTTTTCCCACTTTGACTCTGGTTTCAAGAGGCTGTATGTGAGAGAGCTTTTCTCATATCTGTGAAACTATCCAACTGTGAATGGGCTTACAGTTTATCAGGAGGTAGCACGCAAATTGTAAGTAAGGGGAAAGGTTAGTTTCTGTTTGGTTGTCCAGGAATTTATTGATTGAAGGATTGTGTTTTGATTTAGGGCTTTGGTAATGATGTCATTTGCTTCTCACCATGAAAGTACATAGTATGTCAAGCTGTATTTCTGTCTCTGAGAGCTGAACTGGAATGACTGCCCAGCATCTTAAAAACTGTACACGTTTCTCTAGTTGTGGGTCAGGTAAGGAGGTGGAATTGAACCACCCTATCACTTACCATTTTTGAGCACAGGAAGAAATGTTGGCAGCAGAAGTTGGACACAAGTGAACGTTGCAGACCTGTTTCTTTCTGAGTGCCCTGGTTTTGGCTGGGGTAGAGTTAATTTTCTTCCTAGTAGCTGGTACAGTGCTGTGTTTTGGATTTAGTATTTGGATTTCCTGCTTTCATTTTGCCAGGCTTCATCTTCTATAGAAAATAAATTCATGCCCTTCTGTGGATAAGATCTCCTCCTGCCCTTCCCCCCGTGTCCTTCACTGAAGTCTAGGGTTTCTTCATTAAGTCCCTACATGAGCAAAAACATTCCTAGAAAGTGAAGTTTGGCTTCCACAGGATTAGAATCTAAACCAGAACAAGACTAGTTAGACACAGGAGCCTTTCACGCAGCAGAGTTGGCTGTTAGTGGTTGTGTGGTTTGTCTGTTTGTGCCTTTTAAGCACCAATTAATCCTACCCATGTTTTCCTCAATTTTCGTCCTAACTGAGGTATCGGCACTTGGCTGAAAGAAATGTGGTAGGTAGGACACAGAGCCTGTTTTTTTCATGAATTCATACTGATAACTGCCTTGTTTCTAACGCTAGCCATCCATGGTTTTGAGGAAATGTAAGACAAATTGTGAAGGATTCTGAAAATTTAGGAGGTATTTTCGAGCCAAGGCCACGTCTCTAACTATGCACTTGAGAGAAAAAGAATCCTCACACAACCTTGCTTTAACCCTGTAGATGCTGGCTTATGGGTAGCAAGTGGAGTGTGGACAAAATCCCTGTATAATCAGTAGAACTCATTCTTCTAAGTTTTTCTTTGTCAGCTGAACAAATTCTGTATTTACCAAGGGCTGAAAGTGGTGGTACTTGGCCGTTGGGCAGCCCTGTGAGGAAAGCCCTCAAGTCTGCTGGCTCATACCCAAAAGCAACCGTTTTGTAGAAGGCGAGTCCTTTATCTCACATGGTAAAGTCTTCCAGTAGGCAGAAATAACGCACACAGTCTAGCACAAAAACTCTCTGTAACAAATAGGATAGATCAAGCTCACATATTGGTATGTAGTAATCTAGCCCTGTAGTCCTCGGTTGCTGATGAGGAAGCCAGTTTTATGTGCCCAGGTAAGGAAGGGCAGGGTGGGGAAGAAGGTGGTGTCTCTGGAGTTCCTCAGTCTTTCACACAAATCCTGACCTCGTAGGCAGCATGACCGCACTTAAACAAGTGTGCTGTGTTTTTATTTTCAGCTTTACATGACAAAGCTGCTTTTGGTCTTTGTGTTTGTAATCTGTAGCAGTGTTGGAGGTGCAGGATGAGCAATGTGAGAGCTCAAGGGCAAATAAAAAGAATTCTCAGGGTTTTCATTGATTTCTAATCTGCTTTGATTTAGCATACTCTCCAGAAACTGTATGACAATGGTGCAATGCTGCTCCGTGAACACCTTTGCGCTCAGCTTTTTCTAACTGTCCCTTAAGCGTTCTGCAATTCCTTCCATCTCTCTAGAGCTTTACCTTTCCACAGGAGGAAAAATTATACGTAGTTTCTTCGTCATAGTTCTTGCAGGTGCTATAATTCACCTGGTTGGGATTTGATCTGTTTGAGGTTCTGTAGTGTCTAATGAAAAATCTCTTTGCTATGAGCCAGAACTGCTGCTATCCCTTTTCCATCCTCATAGGTTTGGATGTGTGTTGCCAATACAGATTATTGCTACTTAAAGCAAGTAGGGTTGTAGGAGAACTGGGGACTGCTCTTTAGTTGGTAGCAGTGGATGTCAGAACTATGACTAACCAAACTGTTCCACCTCCTCTCCCCCACTTTACAAATGGTAGATACTTTAAGTTGATTTGAAGATGAAGATTACTCCTTCCCAGCACTTACTTGCATTGTAACAACATATGCTGTTCCAAAGTGATGATTTTTGTGTAAAACTTTTTCTTTGCTGTAGACTTGACAATAGGAGGTTTCAGAAAAAAATTCAGTGTAATCTCAACTACATATTCTAGCGTCTTGAGTCTTACAGCTGAAAGTACAGAGGTGGAGTTGCAGTGGAAAGGTGTGTGCATGTAGAAGATTAAGAGAAAAATCTTTCCTGGACCATACAAGAGATGTTTAGCAGATACCCAGTAGAAACTTCTCTTAAATTAATAAAAACATCCTTTGAATGAATGCCTTACAAATAATAGGTCAATCTGTTTCACTACTTCTGATGTTTCAGAACTGAGATGTTCCTGGTTTTAACTGTGCGTGTGTTTAGATAATAGAAAATGGTGGAAGAGTAGCAAATTACATGAAGTGTTCTCTGCTATTGTCTTCTACAGCAATATCAAAATGGAGTTTGCTTCAGTTTTGAGAAAGGGACCTTATCTCATGGTATGGCTGAGCCTATTGCCTCTAGAACAAGAGAGCTACTGCTTTTTTAATTTTTTTTTTTTTAAATAAGAACTTAATACCTTTTTTAAATCATCCTTCATGATGAAGCCATGAAAAGTAAAAACAAACAAAAAAACCCAACCCCAAAACAGAAAACAAAACAAACAAAAAACAACACCAAAAAAGCCCCAAACCACAAAAAACCTTAAGTGCTAATTCTAGCATTAAGGTTTTGAGTTTGCCTGCCAGACAGCTGAAGTCCTGTGTTAGTGATACCTGGATTGCAACACGAGTAATACGTTTTGGACTTCTGTAAAGCTCTATGATGAGAATAGAAATACCTGAACAACAAAATTGTTTAGGAAACTGGCCTTAAAATTTTAAGTTCTATAAGGTCAATGTATATAAAGGAGATGTGTATTCACACTATGCAGTGTTGTTGATATTCTGGCCTTTTAGTTGAACAATGTAGTGTATTTAAAAAATAAAAAATTGCATTCACAACTTGCTTCAAGCCCCTATTTCTTCTTAGTATATGTACTAAGGTAATGGAATTTCTAAAATTTTAAGCTGTAGAATCCCAGTAAGAATCCTCAAAGTAGTTTTCAATCAGGTTCCAGTAAAATGGCTTTGAAGAGTTAAGGCTGAGAATATGATTTTCAGTGTGATCAGCATTGACTTTTGTGATCTAAAATGGATGGCTTATTTCTGAAATACTTCATTTGAGTAATGGAACTATATTGTTGTTACATTTTTTAATTAAAATGCAGTATTCTGATAGGGACAGTCAAATGGACTGAGTTGTGCCTTAAGAAAAAAACGCAAACAACCCAGCACAAGTGATGTGAGAATGAAATATGGTAAGGAGATGGGAAACCAGACTCACTGTACTTTCCGTGAGACTGTCTAGTCCACATCAGTTACACAGGAAAGTCATTAAATCTTGGCTGTCTTCTGAAATGCATCAGCTGTGTCCTGATAATTCTAGTAGCCAGCAGGCCAGAAACTAACTAATTGCATTTTTCATAAACCGTTTGCCATAATGTTTTCGTACCTTCAGCAGAGAAGGAAAGGAAAGGATATGCCCTCTGATTTTTTTATGTGAGACTGAGAAACAAAGAAACTGTGGCAAAATCTGTATTCTTCAACAGATGCATGCATCTTCAACTCTGATGGGTTTTATGTAGGTGGTGTTCTTTTCACCAGTGCTGCCTGCTTTTTTTAAAACAAGTTTATATCCACACACACCCTTTCCTGGTATTAAAAGCTTTAGCATTCTGCTTCATTAAAAGCAGAAGGTGATTTGTATTTGAATGTATCTTATATATATTAACACAAAGCATTAGTGTTAGCATTGTTTGTATATATTGATGTAGTGCATTGAATTGACCCAGTGAAATGTGACAGCCCTAGTCTTTTATTTATTTATTTTAGGGCTATCCCCTTTCTAAAGTTGGGGAATTAAAATTCTTTTATTGATGTAATGTATTCTTTTCTGGTGGAGATGAGATGAGACACCGGATGCAATAAGCTGGGTATTCCCCTGGGACTTTTTGGTGGGGTGTTCTGTGATGGAGGAGACAGAGATGCTGCATCTGAGCAGTGGCAGAATAACTCTTATAAAGTGGAGCTGTGCAATCAGAACTTTTGTGAACTTAAACAAATTTGGTGCTGTCTTCCATTTACTGAAGGACTGACTTTTATCTTTCTCTTTCCCAATAGCTAAAAAGAACTAGAGCAGCTTAGTATTATTTTTCCTGTTTGGTCATAGTCCAAGACATCTCAAGAACCTGGCACATCAGGCAGTCCTTCAGTGCTTTCTAACGAAGTTGGGAAGAGTATTGTTGGCTTGATTTTTCTTGAAGATTGACTCTTTACAGTAGACATAAGAAAACTCCTCTGAAGAGATCACATCAGTTGTGAGCGGTAAATGGACAACACTTCCTATCTTATGTTTTGTAGTTGCTTTGCCACTTACGTGAAGTTTTATTCTGAAGTATAATGGGTTTATGATTTGATAACGTTGTATGGATAGATAACACCATTTAGATACATGACACAAAGGCTTTCAAAAGTATTTTTAAAGAAAGCTTGCCACTTCAATTACTTCCTGTGCTGTCTTGCAGCGTGAACTGCTACAAAGCTCTGCAACAATGTCGGAACAGTTAAGATTAGGTAAGAAAAATGTTCTCATTTTTCCAGGTAGGGCTTCGAATATTTGAATGAAGTTGAAAACAGAACAGCTAAGGAATCCACTCAGGAACTGCCAGAGGAATATATGTTTGTAATTTTGGGTCACATCTGGTATTGTTCCTTCAAAAGTTTCTCCTCAAACTGTCTCTCTGCAGCTGAAAGCAAACTTCGATCTAAGATCAGTCTGGATTCACCTTATTGTATTCCGAGAGATGAACATCGCTGGTTGTCTCTGATTCTCTGATCCTTGGATTCACCGTTAATCCAACTGCTGTCTGCCCTCTTGTAAAGTCTGACAACAGTTCCTCATAGTTCAATGGCTGTCTTCAACATAAATAAAACCTCGGGTGTGCTCTCATGTGGAGATGGTTGGCTGGCTGCAACTGCTGCTTGACTCTTTGCAAGCTCAGGTAGTGTTTTTTCTGTACTGGTGTAGTTCAGACTGTCCAGAAGTGTTTAACATCCTGAAGAATTTTCCCTTACACCTCCTAATCCCTTTTGAGTAAACTGTGAAGTGGCTAAGAAGCTATTCGTCCCTTCCTTAACGGCACAGTTGTCTCCTCAGATGAGTGTAAGTATTTCTCTTACCCTGTGTAGTTTGAGGAGAAGTGTGGGAGAGTGGGCACTGCAAGTGCTTGTGTTGTTTTGAAAACGCTTCTTGGGATCAAGACAAAAAGTCATGTCTGGAATATTTCTGTTTATTGTCTGTGAGAGGCACAGGAAATAAGAAAGGCCAACTAAATTATAGCAGCCAGCAAACTCCTCTGAAGCAAAGGAAAATTTAGGAGTGACAGAACTGGGTCTTGCTGCCCACTGGGTCTCTGTTACACATTTCTCATAAATCTAGTGACAGAACTGGATCAAGGCTCCTTCATTCCAGAAAAGCAGAGGGGGAAAGGAAGCCAGATGTTCAGAGCCAGATTATCAAGTAGAAAAGGGAGAAACCTCCCCTCCTCTCTCCCGAAATCTAACTGTAGGTGAGTTCTCAAGTAGGTACCAGAGCTGCAGGCAAGTTTGTAGGCAGGATTTTCTTCTGCTCTCACTTAGTCGAATAAATGGTCTTGATTTCCTTTTGCTAGTTAGAGTTGCAGATGGTAGTGGAGGATGCTAAGGACAGATAGTCTGTCCGTGTGAGGAATTTAATGTAAAATACTGGACGATCCTGTACTGCCCCAAATAATTGGGAATCTCTAGTCTTGGCAAAACTTTCACCTACATTGCTGTAAGGATAAATGACCTGCCAGGTTTGCAAGTCCCCTTGTCTCAAGGCAAAGTTGTTCGCGTTTTCTGCCTTCTTTTTTCTTGCAGCTTAAACTCTTCAATTTTTAGGTTAAACAGACGCATAAAAAACCCCAAATATAAAATTAAATCTGGGCATTTGGCCATAGTAAACAGACTAGAGTTGCTGCTTCTTTGAATGTTTAATCACAATAAAATAAATTGTTGCAAAGTACTTTATGCCTCATTTGTAGCAAAGTACCACTTTTATCTTCAAATGTTGTTTGCACATATGTGATGTAAAAAATGCTATTTAGACTTGAACATCTTTATTTTTGGTTGATACTAACCTCAAATGGTGATTGATTCCTTGGGATTCATTGGCATGCTTTCTGCTAACCCAAAACATGTACTTGACCTGTGAGAGTGTGCTGCTGTGGGACTACTTGCCTTCCTCTGTAACATGTGGGTGTCTGAGTGTTTGTCCTTCAGAGCAGTACTTTTCTGTATCAGTCTCCATCAGGGAGAGACTCTGTGTGTTGTGCTGTTATATTTCTGTCATGGAGTTTCGTACTAATTCTTTGCTCTTATCCTAAGAAGTGTTGTGTATTGACTGTGCAGGTGATGCTCATCTCTCAAGGCTGAGAGCTCAGGGTTTGCCTAGTGACTCTGTGTGTGTCCAACAATTCATGATTTAAATTAAAATCTTAATGGCAGTTATCAACAGTGGCAGAAGTAGGAATTGGGAGAAAAGGGCTGTATGGGCAAGATTGCTCTCTCTAAAGACATTCCTGGAGGTACCTTTGCACAGAGCCTGAAATACACGTACTGGCTGAAACAAGATCCTTGCAGCCTGGTATCCTATCCTCCACAGTAACTCTCAGTGACTCCTGAAGAAAAAATAGTTTAATGGAATCACATGAAGAGTTATTTGACAGAACCTGTAAGCTAGTTTGTTGGGTTTGTGGGTTTTTTTTTTTTTAGGGATATGACTGATATCCGAAACGGGAATGAGAGATATGTGGGTGTGCTCTTCTTGTTAGGTCTTCACTGCTCCTTATTTGAAATACTACGATTCTACTGATTACAGTAGTCAGCAGAAGTGAAAAGCTGCAGTCGTGTTTTGTGTTTAGAAATTAAATCCTGCAAATTGTGATCATGCATCACTACAGTTATCTGAAAATGTTTGTTTCTGACACCTTGTGGTTGAGCCCCAGAGCAGCAGCAATATGAGAAATTTCATTAGAGAGGGTGAGTCTGGTTTTTTCCTTGCTGTATAATGCTGTTTTTCTAGCTCTACTCCAGAAGTGCAACCTTGTTGTGTGACAATGTATTAACATAGTTGTGTGAATTAATCCTCTCAAGATGACAAAATTAATTGAAGCTCCATGAATTTGCATTGAACTGTGAAGGACCGTTCTAGGGTTCTGGAAATTCAATTTTGTCACATGTATAGTACATCCCTAACTATTGGATTTATGGTCCATGAGAAATAAAGCTGCCTTTTTCCAAGCTTTTATACTTTTTCTGCATAAGCATTTTTATTGTTCATCTGTTTTCAATAGCTCTCAATAAGGGATGGGTTTTATAAAACATTTTTACAGTAAAAGCTTTGAAGCATATCGTTGCTTGAGTTCATCTTACCCTGAAATAGCTTTTTCTCAAATACTTTGCTCATATCACATGGGACTGCTGTAGCTCCAAGCCCTGGCTTGGACTTGATGGGTCTGACTGAGTTAGGTTGATGGGTTGATGAACTCTTGATGGGTTCACCGAGAGTGACTCTGCCTGCAAGTCTAAGCCTCTGTTTGCATGCAGAAGGTATGCTTGTTCTTCCGGAAGTCTCTACTTCAGAACAATGAGACTACCTTTTTAAAACTGAGGGTGAACACATAGTGAGAGCTAATCTACCAGCTGGGTATAGCTCTAAGCCCTCTTAGTTTTAGTTTGGCTTATACGGGGAAAAGGGCATTTTCAAAGGTAGTCTATAATGGTTTCCTCAGATCGGGTAAAGTGCCACTGGAGAATCCATTTATTGCTGGTATCATTGTCTAAACTGAGATCCTCATCCATGTAGAAGCTTTGCATGGGAAGAAATGCTGTTGCTAATGGACATCGCTTCTTCAGCAAAAGTTTCTAAAGTTGATCTGGCCTGTGAATTTCAAATAACTTGTGCAGAATTCCTTTATGGACTTGAAGCTGTTCCAGGGGTTTAACAGGATTGCGGGGTCTATGTTTCCTCCTTGGTAAGGATAGAAGACAGGCAAATGGACACATTTACTATCTGTGATTATTGGCTGAATCTTGCAAAAAGCGGATTTTGTAGCTTGATAACAGCTCTGACTCAAAGCTGCATAACTTGCGTGTCTCTCTGTTTGTAATTATCTAATCCTGCTTAGACTCGCTTTCCCTGAATACTGGTTTTTGTGTGGCGAGCATTTCCTGTGATACAGGACTAAAAAGTGTTTTGGAGAGGTTCTTTCCCATCACAAGGTGGGATGCTCCGTATCTAAACAGATGTCTGGTAGTAATAGCTTAATTTTTTCTGACTTACTCTGTAGGTCCTATTTCTCTCTAGACTTAATGAGGACTATTGCTCTCTCCTGGACTATACTCTTAAAAGAAGAATGCTAAGTACCCTAAATATTTTAGGTACTTTACTGTCAGCATCTGCTGTTCCTCTCCGAAGAGTACTCTTGTTACTGGCCCGTTTGTTCATGTTTTGTGTCTCCTGGCAGTAACAGCTCCTGGTAGCTGGATGTCAGATACTCGCAGGCATGTCAACATGGCTCTGCTTCCCACATTGAGGAATCTGTGTTAATGCTCTGGGTTAAACAGAGCAGCTGGGACCTGGAAACACTGATTGTTCTGCATGCCCTGGCCCTCCACATCTTAAATTAGCAAACAGCTGTAATAGGTGATTCAAACTGGGGGAAACCCACTTCAGGGAAACTTGTTCTGCAGAAGTGTAAGCAGAGAGGAAACTTAGGCCTGAGGAGTGTGTTCTACACGTGATCTACATGTGTTGAGTTTTAGGTATACTGTTGATCGTGTAATTCTGGAAATACAGAAGCAATCCAACTAACTCTTAGTTAAATGTCAGGTCTTTATTAAAAGCTAAAGTATTTGCATGATTTACCAGTCATTGATTGACTCATTTAAAAAATAAAATAAGAAGTTTTTATTAAAACCACTATGGGAATTGTCAAGATAAGTTCCAAAAATGTAGTAGTAGGATGTGGTTCTCACTTCATACACAAATCAAAAATCTTTAAGAAACATGTGGAAAATGACAACATAAGTAGATATAACAGTGTGCTCCCAGTGTGGCTGGGTCTTCAGAAATTTTTCCAAGCAGGCATTCAGACTTCGTGCCATGAGAAAATCAAGGGAAATACTTTGCTTGTTTTTTAACAGCAACACTTATAAATTCTTTTTGTTTTCTGCTTAGTTATGCCTTCTGTTAGTGAGTCCATGTGTTGAGGATTGCTTTTATCATGAGTTTTCTGTTTCTGTTCATGTTCTTGTTCAAATCATCTGCAGGAGGCACAGGATCCAGAATCTTAAGCAGCCTGTCTAGGCTGTTTAAGACCTTTACTATTTGAGCTAACAGCAGTCTGTGTTAAGCCCCGATAATATGTTGTTGTTGTTCCCAGGGATTTGCTTATTCAGTTGCACAATTGACCAACACATCAAAGATTGGCTAGTAATCATAGTTGCCTCTCTTTTTTTTTTTAATATGGTTTTGCCTGAAGATCAGGATGGTGATACGGGTAACTACATAGACCCCAGTATTTACAGATATGACAGAGAGCTCTAGTTCATTAGTACATTTTTCAGAAGCAGGTCTGCTAGGCAGTCAGAACAGTTACAGGGAACATGTAGTGTTCATTGCAACAGTTTCCACTTCTGCACAGGTGTCCTTGTGTAGCTTTTAATGGGAGTTGTGTTGCAGAGCTCCTAAAGGATATGTGGACTGTGAAGTGTTTGTAATACTAATTCTCACAATAAGTGGCATATAATAACCCTGTTATGGTTTAGAAAGGTCTGGTTAAAAATTGCTGTCCTTTAATGAAACTATTGGAACCTTTGACATGAAAGAAAAATAAGCGTATAGATTCTTTACATTAAAAATAAAATTTGACAATAGAATGCAAAGAGCCATTGTGACTGCTTCTGAGTGAGTTTGGAAACTGGGTGGGGAATGCCTGACATTAAGCATATATTGTAACCCGTTATGAAGTCAGATCGTGGTTAGAACTTTCAATGTTTCTTTAAGAATTCTGACTCAAATGTAAGTAGTAATTGAAAGAATATAGGTATAGTGTGAGGTACCCAACCAATGCGTATCACTTACCAGTACATATGTAGTTACATACTTTTTTGATGAAAGGAGATTGAGAGGAGGAACTTTCTGAGATGAGATCTGACACCTCTACCTTGTTGGCCCTAAGTGGCATAAGTTTTTGCATAAGCAAATGTGTTTCTCTGTTTTAATTCAGCTGTGGTCTATCTTGCCTGCCTGCCACAGTACTTCGCACTACCCAGACATAGCAAGTTACTAGTGGTCTTTGGTGGAAATACATTCCAGAAGCCTCATCTAAAATGTGGGTGTACAGAAACAGGTGTTTGCTCGAGGTCATCAGGACTCCCATTGCCTCTTGCTTAGGTAGAATGGAAATTACCGGCCCAGTCATAGCCAAGACCAGGAAATACAGTTAGTATTGGTTTCAAACAGGTGGAGAAAAATAATCTGCTGTTATTAATCTTGACAGTAGAAATTGCATTCACAACACATACCAGCTTTCAAGGTCTTTTTAATTATGTTGTTAAATCATTGCAGTCATATGAATTTTGACAGCCTTTAGGTAGTTGGATTTTTGTGGAGAATTTTAGCCTCCATTTCTTAAAAATGTCTCTTCAGAGTTGAAATGACTGTGTGTACAACTTAAAATCTGATATGTCATATGGGATTAAATTTGAAATTTAGCGTTTGCTACTGGGTCCTGTAGAAATCCAATCTTAGCATGAGAACAACTTATAATACCATACTGCAGCGCTTGTATACAGCTGAGAAACTTTTAAAAGGTTTCCAACTCCCATAAATTTTCATTTGAACACGCAATGTGCTTGTAAAGACAGTCCAACCTCACATCTTCCCTGTAAGGTACCTTGTTTGGAAACTGCTCAATTTAATGGGTTCTCATGGCCAAACAAACAAAGTTTTTTACATACATTTGGAGCACTACAGTGTTTGTATACCAAGATCAGGTATTCTTGAAAAACATGGGTTAGACTTAAAGCAAGTAGCTTGACTTTCAGAGCATTTCAATTATTTTAGCTGTCGGTATTATTCCTGTTATTAGTTTGTTTGTGGGTTTTTTGTTGTTCTTTGTGGGTGCTTAGCTTTCAATTTTCACATGTGCAAGTATGAATCTTAGTTGACTTAGAAATTCAAGTTCATTTTTATGGGGTTTGACCATAAATCAGCCCTATGAGTCTTCACTTGACCTTGTGTTCTTGGTGGAAACTGTTACACTTTTTTTTTTAATTCGGTTGAAAGAAGATTGGTAAAGGGAGAGGAGACCTTTGAATGGATCTGTCGCATATTTGGTGTCTTACTCTTCCTTTTCTCTCCAAATGCCATCAAAGAAAGTTCAATGATTGACAGTTCACAGATAGGAAGCCGTAAGGTTTTTGTAATGCTTGTGGTTGTCATTATGTTGAACATGATGCTGCTGGGTTATATTTTCAAACTTTTCTTTCTGTCAAGATGAATTTTAGTGTAAAACTATATCAAAACCAAACCTACATCAGTTTTAGTTCCTTAATGAAAGGAAGCTCTGCCTTAGGTTGTTTGTTTAATGCTTGCTTCAGAAAGGGAATGTGTCTTCCAAAGGACAGTGTCTTTTCTACTGGCCAGTACCTGCAGGGTCACTGCAGCTGTTTGCTGCCTCATCTCCTTTTCCCCTACCACCAGTAGTCCTTGCAAACCTGTCTCCCGAGATGAGGCATTAGCCTCTGAGCGTGCAAGTGCTACTGCCATTGTAGTCCAAATTTTCTCAAGTAGCGAGGCCAGCCTGTGCAGATCCTGCCTGTCACAGGCCTTTCAAGGGCTTAAGGAAACAAAATTCACACAGTTTGTCTGTGTAATCCTTCAGCCCTCTTTCAGAATCCCCTCCTGCCTGGGGCGGTAATCCTCTGTTGTAGACAGCCAAAGATCTCTCTACTATAGAGTAACAACTGCAAAGAAAAAACTGTACAGCAGCAGTTTTCTGGTAGCCGCTCAGGCTGGGGAGCAGATGGTGATGATTTGAGTACTCAATGGGAAATAATTGATTCAGGTAGTTGGCCTGATTTTCATCTTCTCCAATTCTGTGCATTTTTGAAAGTGAGAGGTCAAGCACAAAAGTTAAATGTGAACTCAGACAAGAGATGCTATCTTGGCAAAGGTGGGTTTTTTCTACTTGAAATGTAAGAAAATTGCTTACATCTACTGCATTAGCCTTGCCTGTGTAGATTTAATTAAATCCTCTGATACAGCCTCCTGTTGGGAAAAAAATAGGGATTGAAATGAGACTTGTCTTTGAGTGGACAAAAGCTTAGCTGATGTGAAGAGTATAATAAGTTGTTTTCAAGAGGGAGTTATCACAATGGAGGTGTTATTAGTGCTGTTCCTTCAGAGACCTGTCTTGACTAACATTTTCATTATTGACTTTGAACTAGATGATCTCCAGCAATTTGTGAATAACGATGGGAAACATCCCTGCTGCAAAAGGACTATACCATACTGCAGTGAAAGAACTTTGTGGAGTGGAAAAGTAGATGTGGCAGGACCTCAGTGGTGCAAAATGCTGAGTAGTGCAGGGAGGAGACCATTACAGTAAAATTCTTAGTGGGCATCTCACTGATTGGAGGCAGCTAAGAAGAGGGATCAAGAGGATATTGCTTGAGTCTAAACTGGCCATGGATTGTCAGCATGGCATGGTGTATAGCTGGAGGCAGGGGAAAGGCTACTGTACATCAGGGAGAGTATTTTCGATAAAAGAATACTAGAATCTGTGTAAAAGATCCTATTTAGAGGGCCAGAATGGCAATGTTGATTTAAACCAGAACATCTCTAGGAATAGCTATTGGAGTGCTTGGAGAAAGTGGGAACTCTACCTTCCATGTAGACTTCCTTTAAGACTGTTACGTTCAGGACTGTGAAACTAGAAACGGGTCTTGTCTCCCGGAGGCAGAACAGATGTTCTGGGTGGATGTGCTTACTCTGTGTGTGCTTCTGGGGAGTCCTCCTTGGTTCCTCTACAAATGGTCAGAGGGATAAAAATCAATCATGGGGAAAAAAGGGCTGAAACTGGAAGTTGTAATGCTTGATCACAAGGAATGAAGTTTTAAAGTTATCTTCCAGACCTGGCAGCAGGAGTAGGGATTCTATGTTAAAGCAAGAGGTCTTTAAACTGTTGCAGTGGTGCTGGCCTTTCTCTGTAACCTGGGGAAAAAGTCACTTTCTAGGTAAAAATGCCTAAAAAATTCTGACAGTCATGCTTGCTATCTTGTTATCTTCCTGTTGGGCCTTCCATTTGTAAGTGTCTAGGGAAATGTGGTGGCAAGGCTACTCTGTGGACCTTTTCTCACAGGAGAAGGTAACTGGGAAGGACCCAGACCATCTTTTCCTAATACTGGCTGTACAGCTTTCATTTGCCTGAAGTCAGTCAACTACTGTTTTCACTGTTCTTGGAAAATGTGAGTGGCTCTTGTACTCCTGGGTGTAGACCACCCCCTCTAGCCTGACTTTAGGCAGCCAGTGGTCTGGAATGTTACATTCCTTGTAGAACAGGACTGCTCACAGTCAGTACTGGGCCATAGGGA
>NW_008824930.1:2954533-2968255 GCF_000699105.1 Pygoscelis adeliae
GAGGCACATCATCAGGCCTCTGTGTCTCTGTCTGCCCTACTGTAGGCTTTGTTCAAAAAATGGCTGTTTTAATTAAATGCCAGGACTGTTGCCAAATTCTAGCATGGTGTAACTATAACATTCTCCACAGGCAAACACTCTGACCGAGCAGTCAGTGTTGATGAGAAACCTGATGTACCCTGGGGATAGTGCTCTCCAGAGGGTGTTCTTCAGTTTGAACAGAGACCGAAAGGGGGTGAACAGATGGGGAGTAAACAAGCTCATCTGCAGTTTTGTAAAGTTTTCAGCAAACTGAATCTTTTCCTTCCGCCTGTGCAGGAGAAGTAGCAAGTAGCCATTCGCAAGCACACAGCTCAGTCATCCGTCAGTTACCAATACTTTTGTGGATTTTGACAATGCTGTCATGAAAGTCTGTCTAGTTCAGTGCACTGTATCAGTGCAGACTTGTTAGATGAAGAGAGTGACATGACCACCTACTTTATCCCCTGATTTTTACAACTTTTTTAAAGGAATAAATCATTGTGGAAGATAGTGTGTATCATGACCCTGCATTCCTTTGCAGGGATCCTGTTATATGTCACTTGGCAGTTTGTTTTACCCACTGTGGTGGGTACTTGATCAACTTGCAGAGAGGCTTTTATTCTCTGCTCTTTTCAGTGAAAATTAAAAGATTAACTGCTTTCCCTTGCCAGCAAAAAGAGAAAAAGCTTTCCCTGGGCTCTTCCAGAATTTAAATGTTGGTTGGGTTGGTTGGTTCATGCTGCCGGACTGCAATAATAGAATAAAATTCTAGTCCTCCAGAGCTTGTTGTCTCGTGTGTTCAATGAGTCAGATGGATATAGAAAGACAGATTTAAGCAAACAAATAGTATTTAATACTAGTTGGCTTGATAGATATTTGCTTACCTACCGGCAGACAGCTTAAGTCACAGACAACTTCAGCTGAGACACTCAAAGGGGGAGGAAGCTTTGCAGAGATTTCATGAGCTTGAAGGGCACCTTGGGAAAGTGCCTGTGGATGTCACTAGGGAGTAGCTGGAATTGAAGGCTGTGAAGAAAGAGCCATTTGGCTGGTTTGTTTCAGTGGACCAACAGGCAGAATGGGTACAGTAAACCATGAATGAGTCTGAACCAATCAGTCGTACCTCCCTTGTCTGAGGTAGTGCCTGGAGATAGTTTTCATTGTGTTGACTTTTAAAATGAACAGTGCAAGCAATGTGAGTTCTTGCTGTAAGATGTTTTTTATCAGTGGTGCCTATTTTGGAAAGGGAGACTGCCAAAATGCCTACGGAAGGTTAGTCTGCACTATTGTAAGCCAGTGGAGTGGGGTAATGAAAGCTGAAGCTGAGATTTATCCCTCTGAAATAGGGATAGTTTTACATAGTGAAAGGTCACCCTGGTGACAGACGGAGCTTTACATAATGGATTCCTCAAAAAAGGTTCCTTTTCAAACAGGTATTTACTAATAGTTGTTACGTGGCTTTAAGGTAAGAGAAAATGACAAGGGCGTGACAGTAATCCTTTCTGAGAGGTGTGCTTTTCTTCAGAGTCAGATATGATAACTGTGCCAAAAAGGCGTCTGCTGTCTGGTATTGTCAGCCAGAGCTCGGAGATGGATCGACCTTTCTGTCTGACGCAGTCCAGTGGATGCATGCTCAGTATCCATCTCTTCTTTTGTGTGCCAAAACCACTTTGGCAAAGGATCTTCAATAGTTGTGTATGTTTTAAAATGCTTTAGATATTAGATTAAAGATGTATTCGGTCATTTGAGTGTCATGGTTTAACACAGTGATTAAACTTATTTACCAAAGATGTTTGTCATCAATAGATGCCTGTCTCTACAGCTTCAGGTTTTATGGTGAAGCTTTCTGAAGCTGGATTTTACTACTGTGGCTCAAATTAGGCTGTTTTTCACTTCAACAAAAAGCGTGCAGTATTACAAAGGAAAAGGTCAAGGAGCATCGCATCTTAAGAAGTAACCAGTGAGAAAGCTTGCTGTGAGGTGTTCACTGACATCTGAAATACAAATCATGACTTTCAAAGCAGTAATACTGGTGCAGTTGTTGCGTTGTATGACTTCTGTTTCTGAAGTGATCTTAAAAATGGAAACGCTATTACATTTCTTCTTGATTGTATGCATCTGCAGCGGTGCATTTATATACAGAAATAAAATCCCTCCCTGAGTTTTCAAGTCAGCATGGATATTCAGATACCATTTATTCTTTGGTTTAACTATGAATTACTATTGCCATGCTGATACCTTGTGTGCTGTACCTAGTAAAACAGTTGCAGAGGGAATTTTTCTAGAAAAGAAACAGTGGCGGTGATACTGTCTAAAACTCTTCTCAGTTATTTTCCTACGGTGACTTCCTTTTGGTAGATTTTGATTTATTTCAGAGGTGCAGTATGATCATTCCATTAGTACAAACATCTGTTCCACACTGTTGGAAGCACAGGTTTGGTTTTTTTTAGAAAATACTTTTTATATCACCTCACCTCTGCTACCCAACTTTTTACATGTATTCCTACTTGTTTTCTGACATAGGCATAAGTTTCTCTTGTATTCTTCACTTCCCCTTCCTTCCTCTACAGACTGTCACTGCTTATGTTTTGAGCAAGTAACATCTAATAAAGCTTATAATTACCTTTGTCAAAAGAAGCAGCAGACAATGAAAAAACAGGTGTGGATGATTTTAAGTGTTCTTGCCTTCTCTCAGGTCCTCTGGTAATGCATTTAAGATGAACATGCAGTTATTGGCTCATGTGGAAAAACCAGCCTGTTTGATTTAAAATGCTGCTGGAGCTGGCTTGAGCTAACGTAGCAGATTTTTGCACTGAGGCACATACTTTGCAAGAATGTGATCTGCTCCATTTGTGTTTGCAAGTATTGCTTACCACCGGTGCAGGTGAGGCAATAGCTGAAGGGAAGGTAGTAGTAGCACAGGCTCCTGCTGCTGCATTGGGACCTGGTTTGGGTACTCAGTGTGCTCCCTGGACAGTTAGTGGGCTTGATTGTTCCAGGCTAGTGTAGGACTGTGGTGGCCTTCCTCCTGCTGTAGGGCTTGTACATATGTTTAGAAAAATGTTAGCCTTAGATTTTCTTTAATGAAGGTAAGGAGTACCTGAGGACATACTCGGATATTGTTTAAGTGAGAAATTGCTGCTTCAGTATGTTGTTTAGTTTTGGAGAAGTCAGTTTCAGTAAACGGGTGCTTGTGTTCCAGTATTAATACATATCGCATTGGCAATTATTCCCTGATACATGGAATTATTTTTGCATTTCAATTCAATTATATTTTGCACTATGTACTAATGAACTGATAGAAAAGTATCTTGAAAGCTTCTGAAAGCCCTTTCTGTCTTAGAGCAGTGGTTTTAGCTCATAGTTTTCGCTGAATGTAGCACTGAATAGCATGGTGGAGAATGAGATAAATTAGCAAGACTTCTAACTGGGTTGGACAAGCAGTATTGCTCCTTGTTGTCACAGTACAGATGGTTCCTGAAGACTAAATTTTAAGAGGAGTAAGTCAGGTTCTTGGCACAGCATGCAGCATTTCTCAAACTGTAATTTTATAGTGGCATTTAGTTAAAACATATGTTAGAAAAAAAAAAAATCGCATGAGCAGTTAGCAGCTCTCCTAAGTGTAGTTAGCAAAGGATAAGCTGTCCTTTTAAAAGGATATTGTGGAAATGAACACTGGAGCAAGCTTCCTGCACCTGTGTCTCTTTGACATCAGCTACGTTTTGATCTGATATGCAGCCATGGGCATACTAAGACCAGAGAGATGCAGGTGTTTCCCTCTGGCTCATGTAAACTATATGCTTCCCTGGAAATTAAATGCAGCTTACTATTGCCTACAACTACAAAAGTAGATGCTTACTAGTTAAGGAAGTGCTTAGGTATAAAAGGTGCCAAATGGCACTACACAAGATTTTTCAAAAAGGAGGGAGTGGGAGGAAATGCACAACTGTTGTCAATTCCCAGGACATAACTTCTCTGCTCCATGCTCTACTTTTGCATACAAAAGTCCAGACTTGCTCTGTCTGCTAGCTAAAACTTACTAACATGATTGTAAATTTTGTTAAACTTAGTTGCTAGAAATCATCAGACAGGTTGGAGCAAATGCAGGAAGATGCAAAATACATCCCAAATGGATAAATTGTCAGACATCTCTACTCCATGCTTGAAAGTCTCATTAGGAATGTTTCTTGTCAGACAGACTGTGGTCAAGGAGATTGTGGTCAAGGAGTTGGAATAGTTCTCACAGAAGTGAGTTAGCAGTGATGACTGCTTTCAGCAAAATGAAGCTAGCCAGAGAGACCGAAAGAACTGGAAAAAGTTGAATTGTATTTTGTTCAATGACAAAAGTATTCACTTATGCTTGGATACTCTGGCCTAACAGGTCTGCCATAAAGGCTGCTGTTCTGGAATCTGTTTAATTTCATTTGGTTCATCAGGTCATATCTTTCAAAGTCACAAAGAATAAGGTGCTAACCCTTGAATAGAGCCAGTTGGGCCATCTGCCTTCATTGCACTACATAGGTAGTGTAGTCAGTTTCAGAATGATGCAAAAAACATTAAAATGAATAATTGAGTGGAAGTTTATGCAAGGAGAGAACCAGAAGGAGCTTGCAGATAGTGCGCTTGGACCTTAGCCTGTTGACCACAGAGTCTGGTCTGTGTTTTCCATTAGCCTCAGACCAGTTGACAGCCCCATTTGGATTTCTAGTTTCATTCCCATGTTACCAACCCTTCCATTCTTGACAGTGTTTTTTTTGAGATAATGAACTGTTTCTTCTGTACTCACTGCTGTTACATTGCCATAAGCAATTGTACCACTTTATATGCCCTCTCTGAACTTTTAACAACTCCCTCAGTTATTACAAAGCTTGTAATGTTTTTTGTTGGATCATTTCGGAGAATATTTTTTTCATATTTCTTTGGTGTGACTTTTTTTAGTTTTTTACCAGTACTGCTTAATTAAAACATATGTGTTAAAGTGGGGTCAAGAAGCAGAGATGATTTACTGAGGTTACCCTGAGTGTTTCAGGGTGCTCACATGACATTGCAGGAAGTGTGGTGAAGACCTGGTGTCACATCACAGGATATCAATGCAAGCATCGTGTCTTCCTCTGTCCCCCCTTCTGTACAGGTGATGAGTTGGGTCAGAGGTATATTTATATATATATATATATAAATTACCAGAGAACAAATTAACTTAGCATTAATAAATGAACATTGCAAGAATCAGTGTGGCAAAGAGCAGGGCAGTAGAGAGCTGGAGACCTGCCCTGCTGTGGCGTCCTGGGGCAGGGACTGATGGCCCCGGGGGTTTGAAATGGGGTCCTGGGCTGTGGGCAGGTGGGGGGAGGCCCAAGGGGAGGGAGGCAGGCTGACAGTGCCTTCCAGGCCATAACGGTAGTAACTTTCTCCTGGTATGCCTTTTGGTTCCCAGAAACCATCCGGACAAGAACATCCTGAGCTAGAGATTGTTTGGACTGTCATGTGTCACGGTCACAAACACACCCACTGTATATAAATGTGGCTAACCCCTTTGGCTTCCAGTGTCCTGGCAGTTGTACACCTTTTGCCAAAGGCTCTTGTGATTTTACAGACCTCATCTATTTCTCATTATCTTTTCTGGTTTTGTATTAAATGCAGGAAGTCTAGGCTGGTTAAAGTTGAACTGCGTGAGCTACTCTGGCCGTGCTAAACTAAGGTTACGCAGTTGCTGTCCTTACCTTTCTTCCAGCTGTTTATCTTGGCTCTGGCTGTTAGAGGCTGTCCTGTCATTTCTGCTCTCTTTACTCCTGCTGCAGATGTACCCTAGTTTCAATATTTTTTTTTCCCCCTAATGAGGTGCTAATACTAAATACTACAAGTATGATTTATCATACCTAAGAACAGAATCATTTCTTGTCTGTACTGCAGGAAAGAAAAAGGACTGAAGCATGCCTTTTCACAAAGATGTTGGATAAAACACTTTTGAAAGCAGTGCCATTCTGAAATTCTTTCAGAATTACTCTGTTCAATCTGAGCTTCACAGATATACTTCAGAAGGGATTTTTTTATCCTCAAACTATAACCAAACGATCTTTATATAGTGGCACACATACTACTGAATAGTGAGAATGAAAAAAATTTCAAAATTAATTACTGATTAATCAGCAAGCTAGATATTAGCTACCTTCATTTTTGCCTTAACGTGTCCTTCCCCCACTGAATACCTGTATGGGTTATAAATAACAGTGCTCTGGTGAAGGCTGTAGGGCAGGCTAAAAAGTGTCCTTTGTCTTTTTGTTGCTCGTCTGTTGGGATACCTCGGAGTACGCTATGCTTAAAATAGATGAGGAAATTCTAGTGTCCTGTGGCTGATGCATTTATATTTAACTCTCCTGAGAGTTTCCATGCCATGTTTCCATGTTCTCTGAAAGGAAGGTTTATGTGGAAGACAGCTGAAATATAGATAATGCTGCAGAAGAAACAAAAATGCTGAATTGGCACTGAAAGCCACATTATTTCTGTGGAGAATTACTATCCTGCTCATATTCTGGGGATAGATGAGCCTCTGTGTTGTTTTGGATAAGCATCTATTCCCAGTGTTCAGGCAGCGACTGCAGCAGCGAATTGTAGTGTGCAGAATCTCTGTACGGAGCTAAGACCAGAAGATGATTAAGTTATGCAACTGAAACTACAGAGTTTTCAATAGGAATAATGGAATTATTTCTGTTATAGTAAAATGATCTGTTAAAACTGTGTTAAAAAAAAAAAATCAGGCAGGTACTGGGTTTTTTTGGGTTTGGGTTTTTTTAATTTTGCTTGCTAACATTGCCAGACATCTGTGGTTAGTGCAACATTAGAGCTTCTTTAGATTTCTTCCTAATTTTTCTCTGAATTCTGTGAAATTCAAAGTTGATTGTCAAATGTACAGTGTAAAGCCTTAGTTTATTCAATTTTCTTTTGTAAGCACGGCTTCTTTCATACTCTTAATTGGTTTTAATTTGCTTATGTGTGCTGATGAGTTTGGTTTCTGAATCTGCTAGTACGTGGCTTGTAACTTTGCCAAACTTGATGGTCAATAGAAAAAATATAGACATATTTCTCAAGTGTGCAGATTATCTCCTTTTAATTGCCTTTAAGATACCACTTTGTATCACTGTATGCCTTTTTAACAAATTGTTTTATTTAGTTTTTGTGGGATTACGATTTTTCAGTCCCCTTTTACTTGCATCCTTGAGTCAGCCACTTCCCTTTCCCCCTCTCCCTCTCTCCCCCTCCCTGTATCCATCAGTGAAGAAAAGCTGGAAGTGACTGTGCTTATTTAAAGGAGTAAAGTGATCCTTGTCTGTTTTTTCCTTAGCTGTCAGATTCCTTTGTTCTTCTTTACTTAAAAAACGTCATCTTAGGCTTTCAGATCTGTATTGTCACGTGAAAGACTTCTGCGTTGCTTTTCACAGCATACATTGATACCAGGGTACTTTGTACTCTGTCTTGATAAAGGTATTTCACTTCCTCACCTCTTTACTGTCAACTCTGACTTAACCAGCTGTCAACATTCCAACTGAAAATTTGGGGGGCTATTGTGAGGTTAGTTATTGTGGTGTTACTATGTACTATGCCAAAAGAGACCCTCCCCCAGCACTGCTGCAGCAGCCACCTCCAGCTGTGGATTCCTTCTGCTTCCACTGTAGCTGGTTTAGCAGTCATGCAGTTATAGGAAGAATCTGTTTAGTTTGATGATCCAGCTGAGGACTAAGATAGAGGAAAAAGGAATTACTTTTTTTAATCGGATCTGCAATCTATGCTATACCTTGTTGTCCCAATTTAGTATCAAACCAGGAAAGTAAAACACCTTTAGTGGAAACTTCTGCGTGAATATTTTCAGCATGGGACCTAACCTTTGTTAGATTTCAGATAATAGCATCAAAAGTAGCCTGTGGGAATCCCGATACCATGGGAGACACTTCAGAGATCTATTACCTGACTTAAGCATATGCAGAAGCTCCTATTTGGGTGGAAAGAATTCTGTAAAAATTTAGACTTCAGTCAAGCTTGACAGATGTCAAACCAATTGCCTTCATGCTCTGTGCTGCTCCTGTGCTTGTTTTAGTAAGTTGGAGAATTTGCTTTCACTTTCAACCTTTCCCAAATGGTGTTCTACAAACTAGTCAAGCTAAGAACCAACTCCACGAGGGAGGCTAAGAGCAGGGACTGGTGAAAGCTTAGCCAGCCAGGGAAAGGTCTGGAGAAGTTAACAGAGTAATGTGTAGTAAGATTTCAGTAGAATAAGTAAAAGCCAGCTGTTGAAAATGGGTTGAGAGCTGGGAAGTGGGTTGGGACCGACTTGCTTTGGATCCTCCTCACAGATGAGCAAGTGGAGTTGTGCAGCCAGACTGACTGGGTAACTTTGCTTTTAGACTTCTGTTTCGATGAAGAGATGAGGCATGGCTGGGGACTAAACACTCTATCCAAGAAAAGGTTCTGCATGGCCTGTAGTTACATCTTTAAGTGCTGATTAAAACTCCGTCTGCGAGATCGATGATCTCTTATGAGCTGTAAGCAGGATAGCTGGGCCTTGATACCAGACCATTCACAACTACTTTTGACTGTGAACATAGTGTGTCTGTTCATACAGCAGTAATAGACACTTTGTATTTTAGTGCATGCATTGGATGCAGCTCTAATAAATGGATGAAACTTATCATTGAGAATGTTGTAACTTTTGTGCTTTAAGTGAAGTTGATAGGGCAAGTTTAATATTAATCTTTTGTGTTCAAATGCTGGGACTAGCTGTTTGTGAAAATCTAAATAGAGATTTTAAGTGTTAATAGTATTATTGTGGAAGACAAACGTATATTTGGTGGTTTTGGTTTTGGACTTCTGAACAGTATGTTACTATCTAACAAAATTCAGACCTATACCAAATGCCTGATGCGTTCCAGTGCAACGGTAGGTTCTGCAGCCACTTCAGAACCTATACTGGAGTTTATCCTCTCAGGCTACCTCTACCTACTGGCACGTCTCGTGGTAATGTGCAAATGAAGTCTCTACCAATTTTTGTTTGTATTGAACTGAAGAGCCATTGCCTTTTCTGAATATAAAGGATTAGAATTTTGTTTACGTTACAATGGAGTTGGGGAAAAACAAATTTGAAGCAGCCATTAGTGGAGAACCTGGCAATGAAGTGACATTCTCGAAGATAGTATAAAGCCAAAAAAAGGATTTTGTTTTGTTCTGACTCAATTGTGTTTATTAATTTCTTGTGTTGGTTTAATAATTATTTTCGGCTGTTGGATTAAAGTAGTAGAGTTAAGGTTAGGTAGCATATACTAAGGAAGCATTGTTTCTAACTAAACTTTAAAACAGCATATCTTGAGTAAATACCCTTCTTAAAACATGTTGGTGATTGGGAGACAATTTGTAATGAAAAGCCCAATATTGAATGAATGTAACAGTTTCTAAGAAAATTCTGTGATTGGTAGGAAGATCAAAGTTTTATTTTCCTGTTCCTGTGGCAAAGTAGAAGGCTACAGAGTAGGAACCACTTTTGGAGTACAGGCTAAGCCATTTCAGTGAAAGGTAGTATTTTGAGACTCAGCCATGAGACATGCTAGTCCTGTTAAGTAATAAAAAGAGGATGTTAGAGATTTCTCATCTTGTTTTCTCACTTTGAGTTCAAGTAAGAAACGTTACTTGCATTCTTTCCTTCTCAGGCCACATTACTTAAATAATATTTACCTCCTAGACTAAATTGTTCATGGGCTTTTACCAGTGTTTGAAATGTAGAGCTTAATGCTTGGAGTGGGCGCAAATTTTGGCTGCAAATTAGCATTGCCTTCTGGCATGCAAGCTGCTTAATAAGCTTCAAAGAGAGGCCTTGTACCAGACTAGTTTATAACACATTATTACTTCTTTATAAACTCAGCAGTGGTATGTGCTGTTCATCACTCTGTATTGTGAAATGCTTTTATAAGCCGAGATGTGCTATCTTCAAAAATGATGGTGACTTTAGTAGTCCCATTTAGCAGCTCTTGGTTAACAAGCCTCATCAGTGAGTGTTGAAATTCTCTGGAAGAGGGATGAGTATTATCAGCTGTTACATGGGGCAGGCAAAGGTACAGGAGTGGGACAGATTACTTGAGAAAACTAAAATATGCGCCCAGCCCCTTTTTAATCATTAAATTCGGAGAGTCCACTTGAAAACTTCATTAAATAAAATCGTAACCCATTCTGAAATCATAGTAAGCTATTTGGCACCAAGATGAGAGTTAAGGATGTCACAACTACCAACCCAATACATCAAATCTGCTTCCAGCATGGCACAGCAAGTAGAATCTGGGCCTATACGAAGAGTCTTATTTAAGTTTTACATTTTTAATCCAACCTTTCTGAATAGGCTTGCCTTGCTAGCAATAAACACCATTCTACTAAACAGTTCTGAAAAATTCAATCCCAGATATGCATTTTTATGTAAGGTTTTTTTCAAGTATTTCACAGTGTAGCGGATACACCATTGTGTCTGTCTAGCCGCAGAACTTCCACAGTTGTACTTACATCAGAGTTAAACCAATCCTTATTGCCCTCGGTATTGCAGCTTCACTTTGCGAGTGGCTTGTTGAATCTTGTTGTTACATTTATTAAAAAAGGCGATACTAAAGGGCTGTAGCTCAAGGCCTTGCTACTCCAAGGCGCCCGCCCGTGGCTGAGGGGCTCAGCCGTGCCCTGCGGTGGGGCCGTTGGAGCCGGCTGCGGCTCCTCACAGGGGCCGCCCCTGCAGCCCCCCGGTGCTGCTGCTGTTGCTGCCAGCACCTGGGCACCTGCACCCAGTACAAATTCCTAAAAGATATCAAAAATGAATAAGGTGACTGACTCCCTACAAGGGATACTTTAGTACACTAGTTGTGTTAGTATTTGCAGGAGATTTTGTAGCATGCTGTGATACTTGAAAAGGTGAGGAAGGCAGTGACTGGAAGAACCACAACGAAGGTCAAACTGGCCTATGTGGCCTGAGTTGAAATTTAGCTTAAAACTTACAGAAATGCTGCAGAACTAGTATACTATTTCATAGCTAAGTTGTGCCAAATTTCACTGCCAAATTAAGCGATCCTGGAAGTTGGAGTTACGATTTAAAAATAAAAAATAATGTAAAAATTCTTGTAGAGATTGCATTCTTAAAACTTTTGAGAAATATTGTCCCAAAGTGCCAGTGCTACCACATATCTGCAAGCTCTTCAATCTTCAGTATGCTTCCTGTGAAACATTCAGCTTATTTCCTTTCCTCGGGGTTGGAGTTTGTGCAGATTACTGTTTGTTTTATCACATCCTGACAAATGTTGGGTGGAATGAAATTTGTAGCCCCTGTGTGTGTTATGTTGGCACATGTTTTAATTTGATTTGGAAAAAAAAAAAAATCACTTGAGAACCCTACTCTTAAGATTCTAGGGCAGAAGGACAACGTGGATTTGTAAATTAACATATCCATCCTGAAAGCAGTACAATGAATGACAACGCTAGGTAGGTAACTTCAGTGTTAAATCAGTGGTAGTTTGCTCAGCAGTTAAGAGTTAATAAATGGAAACCAGTTTTATGACATATAATTTCCATTGGTAGAAATGTAAAGTCCAAGGAGAATGATTGATTGCCCAAAGTGTGTAGTCCAACTTTGCTTTTACTTGGATAAATGAATTGATATATTGCATCTCTAAAGGATGCCATATATCTTCAAAGCCTAAGTATCGTAGTGGGCTGCTGATTTCCGTGGGGATACTTAGAAACATACTAGGAGTCTGCTGTCTCTGGAGGTGCAGACTGTAAAGAGATACGTTTGAGGTTTTGGAGACTCGGACCAGCATAATGTGTGTTGTGGAAACAGGAGAAGGAAAAGAGATTTTTTTCTTTCCTCTTGCATGATCTCTAATGCTTTGAGGTTTGGATTGGGTTTTTTTCTGGATCTCTTCTTGATGTAATTGGCATATATTTGATTTAAAAAATCTTGTCTGAAGATACAAAAAAGAAAGGAATGATCATCTGGTAGAAAAGCATATGCCCTTTCATGTTGAAGTTGAATTTGACTAATGTAATTTGTATAAGAATTGATGGCTTAAGTAAAAATTTTCAGGCTTCTTTACATCAAAGTCATTGCAATATAATGCTTTTGGACAATTAAAAAGATTAATGGCTCTTACTATTCTGGACTTTACTGCTTTTTGCCCTTTTTTCTGAATTATTATGTTTTGTTTTTCTTTTTTGGCATTTTGTCTAATGTTTCACTTCAGCGTGGCAAATGGTGGATTTGGCCCTACTGTCCATTTAACTCCTGAGGTAACTGTCACTGCCTGCTGAAGGCAGGTGTCATTGGATTAAAACTTGATGTCAAGTGTAATATTGCTGTAATTTTCCAGGGTGGCGTATAAGAAGTCAGCCTGCTTCTATGAGATCTTAGAAGGGCGTGTAAAATACAGCACAAAAATGCCCATACATCAGATTCCAAGAGCAAATGTGCTGCAAAAAAACCTAGTAAAACTATTCCAGAGCAGAGTGAAAGGGACAGGACACACCTTCATCTATCACATAGGTCACTGAGCCTCGTGCATCTTATGACTTGTATCACATAATTCAAGCAGCCTCTGTTTATGCTGGCTGGACGTGCAGTAACAATGAGGAAAGAACCAAAATGCAACAGGAGAGCTGACAGTCATACAGTTAGAAACACTGCCCGTAATAGGACAGGCTTTGTATATGTGCTTCTGAAAACGTTTTTTCAGTCTTGGACAGTTATAGACCATACTTTCCCGGGTAAGTTTAAATTGCATTGCTTCTGTCCTGACTGGCTTGTGATGTCTTTGACACTTTTCAGCAATGAGTGTGACTGGCAGAATCCAAAGTTTGCTTTTCACCAGTTCATGCTGTTTCCTTTCCAGTGTTTATCAAACGCTGCCATTTGGCTAAGATGCCTTGTGTGTGTTTAGTCTTACTTCTGTCCTGCAAGTTTTTGACAGCCTGAAATACATTGATAGAGGTGTTTGGAGAAATACTGCTCTAATCAGTATACTTTTGAAAAAAAGATTATGACTATTTATACAAGCAGCTGGGAAAAGCTATTGCTTTTTTTTCAGCAATATTGAAATACGGAGTAAGACCACCCAGTCCCATGCACAACCTTCTAATAATGTTTCATTGGATAATCCATAGCATCTCTTTTATTAATATAGGTACTTATTCTGTTCTGATAGCAAAGCTGAAGACGCAAACAATTTTATAAAACAAGCAAACCTAATGGCTTACTCAGTATAGCCATCTGTGATAAAAACAAAATGGAACACGTTATTTTAATAGTCATGACTCAAAAAGAGACCAGGTAGATTTAATAGGGCTATAGGGCTACTGAGTACAAAGATATCTATAACTAAAAAAAATTCCTTGGGCTACAAAGAGCTGGAGGCAGAGGGAGTGTTCAGGGGAAGTATCTGTTACAGGCTTGCCTTATTCTAATTTTCTTTCCAGCAGGATCAAAATAAAACGTGTAGGAAATAGCATACTGGGTTAGATGGCTGGAATCTTGTTCCTATGACTATTGTAAGGCTTTGGCACTAGTATATGGAAAAAAAAAATCTATATTCTTGCTTCTTCAGAAGCAGGTCAGAGACATGATTTGAATTGCAACTGTGTAGCTGTGTGATTCTTTGCAGGTGTGGCAAAGTCCATGCTACCTTCTCTCCTGGT
>NW_008824930.1:2968283-2993495 GCF_000699105.1 Pygoscelis adeliae
TCCACCATATCTATCTACTCCCATAGTGCAGTTTGCTTTCTTTTGGATTGCAACTTCTGGCTTCGAAATAATAAATTGTTGAATGTATGAAGGAAACTCTAGACAATAGCAAGTCATGCTAGGGAAACATTTGGCAGACCTTTAATTTGTTTAAGCAGAGGATCAAATACAGTCATTACTTCTGTAGTCTTTGCAATATTGCCCTGTTTGATACTTCTAGTTGTCATTGTGTTAGAACCCCTGTCAGGTTATATTTACTTGCTGTGACTTTCTCGGTGCGCTTTTTAAATTGGAGAGATGAACTGATCTCTGAAGACCAGTGTTATGCTACACATCAAGTTTTCCTATAGCATTACGGAAATCAGCAGTCTTTGAATTTACATGGCATATCAGGCAGATAATGCCCTGAGAAAAGCACTGCAGAAGAACCCTGCCTCTGATGAGCTCAGGTGAGTGAGAGAGACCTGGGAATTCATGCTGCTTGCTGAATGTTTGACAGCACCAGTCCCATATGCTAAATCATAATTTGTCTCTTTCCTTTGCCTTGCCACACGCTTCCTGAAAGTAGTGTGTGGGCACAAAATATGGCATGGCAAAAGGCTTCTCTATTGAGTTAGGTGTTTTCTGACTTGAGGACTAGTTGGTGTCTCCTCTAACACGGAACTTCTGCTTAAAAAAATTTTATTGAAATGTTTCCTATTGTTACAGACCCTTCTTGATGTGGTTTGCAGAGAATGAACCCTGGATGATAGGCCCACTTTCTTTCATGTCTGTTTAGTTTTGGGTGTTTAACTTAGTGTATGTTAAGGATCATGGAAGGTGGCTACTACTTTTGCTGTTATTACTAGTGCAGCTGCCTGCAGCTCTTTCTTTAAGAGCTTGATTAAGATAAGCTGTCTAAGGAAAAAAGGGCAACATCTTTGGAAGCTATTTTTGCAGCTATTTTGGATATATATTTGTTGGATATATAAGTTTGTAGTGAGTTGCGTAGTAACACCTAGTACTTTACTATTAAGTTGCTACTATTAAAGGTAAAAAATGAAGGTGTGGTAAAAACTGGTGTAGTCAGTTGGAAAGGCATTTGTATGATGAATTTTTCATAGAAACGCTGAAATCATGGGATGATTAACACAGCTTACTGGTCTACAAAACGCTGTCCTCACAGAGGTACCTGAATTATAAAATTATGGATTTGTTGAAGTGGGAAGGGACCTCTGGATCATCTGGTCCAACCTCAGTGCTCAAAGCAGGGTCAACTAAAACAGGCTGCTCATGTCCATGTCCATCTGGGTTTTGAGTATCTCCAAGGATGGAGACTCCACAGCCTCTCTGTGCAACCTGTTCCAGTGTTTGACCATCATCAGAGTAAAATAAACATAAGCTTTGTTTACTTATTTATTTAAATGTAATTTCTTATATTTTGATTTGTGCCCATTGCCTCTTGTCCTGTCGCTAGGCACCACTGAAAAGAGCCTGGCTCCCTCTTCTTCACACCTTTCAGGTATTTATATACGTTGGTAAGATCCCTCCGAGCCTTCTTTTCTCCAGGCTGAACAGTCCCAGCTCTCAGCCTTTCCTCTTAGGAGAGATGCTCCAGTCCCTTCATCTTCATGGCCCTTCTCTGGAATCTCTTCAGTATGTCCCTACCTGTCCTGTACTGGGGAGCCCAGAATTGGGCCCAGTGCTCCAGATGTCCTGTGAGGAGCAAGGAATTGGACTCGATGATCCTTATGGGTCCCTTCCAGCTTGAGATATTCTATGATCTATGTGCCTCACCAGTGCTGAGCAGAGGTAGGGAAGGATTGCCTCCCTCAACCTGCTGGCTACATTCCTCCTAACGCAACCCACGGTGCTGTTGGTCTTCTCTGTTAAAAGGGCCCATCGCTGGCTCATGTTCAACTTGGTGTCCACCCAGATTGCCAGGTCTTTCTCTGTCAAGACACTTTGCAGCTGGTCAGTCCTCAGCATGCATTGGTGCATGGGGTTATTCCTCCCCAGATGCAGGACTTGGCATTTCCTTCTGTTGAACTAAATTTCTGAGGTTCTTGTCAGACCATTTTTCTCAGCCTGATGAGGTCCTTCTGAATGGCAGCAATTCTTGGTGTATCAACCATTCCTCCATGTTTTGTATCATCTGGGAACTTGCTGAGGGTGCACTCTCTCTTATTATCAAACCCAGGTTGTTTGAAGAATCCTTAGGTACACTTACGTGTTAGTTCTTGCATGTGTACATGAGTCTGCAGTAGCCAAATCTAGCCTATTACAAGTGAATGGCTTTGTTTTGCACTAAAAGAATAGATGTAGTGTCTGCTAGTCTATTTAAAACACATTGAAAACTTACAGAACGTATCTCCTGCTTCCCCCCCATCTGAATGGAGAGTGTCAGAATAGACAGTGAGGAAGAAGGCTTGTTTTGGGGCTATATACAGTAAGAGAAGACTAACAGTATCATAAAATATTAAAAGTATAATTGCAGGAAGAACTGGTATCCAACCAAAACAGTAACCACTATGGATTCTTTTTTTCTTAATTTCTAGTTTTAACTTCTCACAAGGAGTTAAAATGTTTTAAAGTTCAAGTAGATTTCAGTGGTAAATATTTAAACTTATATCTGGCATTTCACAGTTTCTATGGAAGTGTGCAATTGTAAATAATATGTTGCTATTGGATGTACTGCAAATCAGCACTCTACAGTGGGTAAAATATTTCTGTTGTGCTCTTGGAGGCTTGCTTGTATGTGATGTAAATAGAAATATTATTGTTGTTAATGGAGAGGTACCTAGCCACAGGAAGCATTCACTTTGTGGAAACAACCTATGTCACAGATGACCAGCTAGCAACTCTGCTGTTGTTTGGTATCACTGACTTCCTTTTCCCCCAGAAAGATTTTTTTATTTTTAGAGGAAATCCTGTTTATTTGCTTTGAGGAAATAATTTTTTCCCAGTTGGTCTCTTTGTGTGTGTTGGGGGTTGTTTTTTTGTTTTGTTTTTTTTTTTTTTTCTTTCTTTCTATTAATCTGTTAAGGAGTGCCGATACTCCTTGAAAGTTTGTTCTCTGCCTCTGCAGTTGCAGTGCTTGGTACCTGAGGAATTGCTGGTAGTGGCAATACCATCTAAATACCTTTCTTGTCGTTAATGATTTGATTACCAGCTATTGCCAGTGTTCCAAGTTCTCTGGCCTCTTCCTGGGAAAGAGCGTTTTACATTTATCCTTCTCTTTTCTCATCTGTGCTTCTCCTACCACAACCCTAGTTGCCTTAGTTGGAGAGCTATTTTGGGGCAGTCATTTCTATAAAGACTACAGTCCATTACTCCAACTCTTGTCACAGCTTGAGAGCAATTGAAGTGATATTCTAGAGGCACTGCTTCTTGGGTTTGCTTAACTTTTTAAAGGAATGTAAAAAGCAGTTAGTGAATCACTGAAAATATACTTTTTTTTTCCTCTTCACCCCACCCAACTACTAGCCTTAGCCATTTATTTTTTACTTCCTTCTGGCCTTTTTAATATCCTTTCACTTCACAATCATCTCTCAAATCTGAGCATGTTAACTTAAGCAACTTTATGTGGAGAATGATTCTCTAGGGCTGGCTGACAGATTAAGTGGCAGTACCTTGCTTGTGAAGCAACCTACGTTTGCACATTCTCCAGTCGTTTCCCATTAAAACTTAAATCCTTGTTCTATTGTGGCACCTTTAAAAAGCAGACCTCCTCCTTACATCTAAATGTTATGAAAACCAGGCATACTGTAACCCAGAACCCCAAGGAATGCTTGATTGAAATAACAGATCAGAAAAGTCTCTTGCTAACATTCCTGTGATTATAGGTTTATTCAAGTGACAGAAACATGGTGTCAGCTAGCTTTCTGCATACAGCCTAATTTCGGTCCTAAAAACTAACATAGCTCTTAAAGGCTTCACTGATGCAGTGTTTGTGGGGATAGATAACTTCTTGAAATGTAACAGTATTCATTACCTTTCCTCTCTCTAGAATTATCTCACGTATTGCTGATTGGGTGGTTGGTCTGGTTCCTGCTGCAGAGCAGAGTCTGTTCCCTGTCAGTAGTTACTGAGATTGAGTAGGGTGAGTGAAGGGAAAGAAGATCCTCACAGGTAAACAAAGAGACAACTCTGTTTTAGCCCCTCTGCTCTTCTGTGGTATCTATTTGAGTTAATTTTTTCTTTGTATTTGGATTTCTTCTGTAGGTAACTTGTACCTGGTTTAACACCCCAAAAATATGTCTGGGGGCATTGATGTAGGAAATGCAGGAAAAAGTCTTGAGAAGGAAAATAAGAGAAGAAACATCCATTGGTTCTGATTTACAGTTGAAAAATCAAAGGTGAAGAACAGCAACTGTAGAAGTTAGTTTTAAAATGGTGTAGTACATCAAGCAGTGAGCATGGTGTAGGTGGAAACAGCAGATACCTCGCTTTCATTTTCATGTGACCAAGTGACTTGAATACATGATGTGAACACATAAAACAGAAATCTAAACTCATTTAACACATTTTGTATTTAACCCTTTGTGCTGATGAGGGTTAGTGTCTGTCCTGATCTGTGTTAGAGGTATTTGAATGAGAAAACTGATAATAAAAGTTCTCCTAACATTGTTAATCGCAAACTTTTAATTTACAATGGAGCTTAGCAAATATGTAGTGAGAGCTCCTGTGACACAGGAGGCTGATTGCAGCCTTAGTACACTTAAAGATGCACGTTATAAGTTATAATGCAGTTAACTCCTACCCCAATGTGTACAAAATGAACATCAGCTGCTTTAAACTTAGTTTAAAGCTTCCTGGAGTTGTTCCAGGTTCTGATATGGAAGGTCTTTCTATTTTGCTGTTGATACTCATGTTTGTTCTCTCTCTCCCTCCCACCCTCTCCACCTCTTTCTCCCTTTGCAGGCAAAGGCAGCTCAAGCATCTCATCCGACGTGAGTTCAAGTACAGATCACACGCCCACCAAAGCCCAGAAGAATGCAGCTACCAGTGAAGGTAGGCAGCTGGTACTCATTACCCAGGTCAGGCCCCCCAGCAGCATAATCCTAGCTATTTTCAGAAAAGGAACCCTTCCTCCTCATTCCTTCTGTGTACAGTACCATTGGTCTACTAAAAATTAAAAAACAGTTCTTCCTGTATGCAGTTTCTACTCCTACCTGCTGTAGTTTCTGATTTAAGCTTGTGACAAAGGATATAACTCTTCTGCAGAACAAAAATGTAGAGGGTTTTGAGTAATTTTGCATGTTACTTTTCCAGCAAGGCTTTTTTACTTAAGATCTGATGCGATCTGATTTTGAACTTATTTTTGAAGAATATACTTAATGGAAGCTTTTTGGCATACTTTCTAGGTTAAATCTCAGCCTCTTATTTTCATACTATGAACACCATGAGAATGTGAGTTGTTTGTGCCAGGTTTCAAAAGTGTAGCTATGGACATGAAGAGCTGACAAGATTTAATTAGATTGACACAACTCACCTGCAGTTGCTGGAGTATGGGACCATCCGGGACAAGATTTTTAATGTCTAGGGGAAGGAGATGTTTTATGTGTCAGTATTAATACAACGTTGTACTAACTGGCCTATGAACAGAGAAATGCTAATCCTTTCCTGCTGCCTTCCTACATGTGAGTAGGTGTGCTGTGTTAAATGAAAGTATATTGGCCCTAGTTTTTACAAGAGTGTCTTCGAGGGCTGAGAGGAAATCACTAAATCTGTATGTAGTTTAATGATGTAAGCTGAAAGGATTTTTTTAAATGATGAATTTATGTGCCTTAACTAGCATTTCTGCTCAAGTCTGTCATAATAAGTTGGTTGTACTCGGTAATTAACAAATAATAATTCTGATTTCTTACACTTCTGTCACTTCAAAATAAGCTACAAGCTCCGATTGCTCTGTCTGGCTTTATTTCTTATGGTTAAAAGAAATCATAGACTCTGAATAGTTCTAGTTTGGCAGGTCTGACTATGACTGTAGAATCTGTACAGTAAAAGCAGCTCATGTAAGTAATAAATGACCATATAAATCACAAGAGTTTATTGTTAGGCATGCATAATCCCATATCAAGAATTAAGATCTGGCACCTGTGAATCATGAGAGATATTGGTTTAGAATCTCTGCTTTTTAGTCTGGGCAATAAATTTAACAATAAATAAATATATGGTAAATAAAGTTAAGTTGAATAGTAGATTTCAAGTTTCTCTAAGCCTTAGATTCAAAAGCTTTGAGGTACCTGAAGGAGGTGAATTGCCAAGACACGAAATAAATTTAGGAAATCTATGAAAGCATTTTAACTTTTCTGTATGTCACAAAAAAAAGAAACCACGAAGGAACAGTGGAAACTCTGAAGTCAGTACTTAACAATTGCTTTAAATTTCTGTTTTACTTCAGCCGGTAAAGCATGGGGGTTTTTTTCCTTATTTTCAAATCAGATAATGCAAAATAATCCTTTACTAATCTCTAAGATTTATGTTCTTAATCTAGCCCATTGTAGAGCCAGTGAATACCAGTGTTGACCCTGAAATCTTCACCACTGGTTTGCAGCTGATTAATTCATTAGTGAGGGAGGCTTACATGCAGGCCAGCAGATGCTGTAGTAAAGATATGTTTTTATGAGTTCTCATGCAGATTCAGAAAGAATTCAGAGCAGTGGAGTTGTGTATTCTATACTTGGAGGCAATTTCAGATGTGAGCCTAGTGTTTCTGTGCCCTAGAAGAGTGTGATTTGACAAACACTTTGACAACAGCAGAATTAGTCTCTTCCTCAGCCTGTGCTACTACTACTTTCCTACCAAGTTTTTCTGCTGAGGAGTTACTACTGTGGATCAGTGTAATATAAATTGCCTTAATGTGGATTGCTGTATAATCTAGCAAATATTTTGAATGTCATAACCAGGGAGCATAAGAGTTCCATGAAGGCAAGTGAAAGCAGAGGCATGGAAGTGGTGTTGGGGAAAACAGGGACTGTTGAAACCGGTGATGTTACTGGAAGGAACATTTATCAACAGATGTGTGTCTGGATTTTTTTACTAATGCTGCCTCTTTTCCCCATGTACAGTAGACTTGTGCTGTAGGAGGATTCAGCTGAACCGTAAGACTCATACCTTCTGCAGGATGAGTAGAGTTCCATGCTTACAAGACTGAATGCTTTTATACTGTTCAGTTATAGAGTAGTGTCTAGGGACCAGCTAAGAACAGAACCTGATTGTGTTAGATGCTGTACAAGCAGTGGCAGTTATGTCTTTTCATTGGGGTGTTTACATAACATTTTATAACTGTTAGTTAAATTTACCTTTATAGCACTCCACGCTCTAGTATTTGCTTGCCATGGTACAGTAGTACCTGCTCACCCCAGAAGCTGGTAAATGTATCTTGTTCTTCACCATGATACTGGTTTATCACAGGGACGGGAGGCTCCAGTTCTCCCCCTCTTGCTTTAGCCCTGTATTGTAAATTCATAGCACTGTATGCCGTCCTATGAATGAGCCACGTGTTGTGTGTGGTGAGATGTATGCATCCTAGGTATGGAGTGGGAAGGACTATGAAAGATAGCAGGTGAACTTCTCTTCACCTTCATTGACATGTGAAATGATCTTAATTGAACAAGTTGCAGAACAAGCTTCTTTGCATCCCTTGAATTTCTATTGGCAGCTGAATTCCTGAGTGCTCAGCTCTGTGAAGAGTGTAGAATTTGTGTTTGAAGCTCAAGGCCTTTCGTGGCACCTGCTTTCCAGCTTTGCAAACAGACCTAATTCTTTCCAGTTCTGCACAGCATGTCTTCTCTTTCTGTAAGACAGTTGACACAACACTTGTTGAAGCTGAATCAATGAAATGCCTTGAAACAACTAGAAAGGAAATCCGTGGGACTGATTCATACAAGTTCTGTGGTACTCTACAGCAGAGAAGCAGTCATGTAAAGTACTGCTTAGGCAGGTATGGATTCCCAAGGACTGCAAAAAGGTGTCAGGCAGGACTCTTGCTTGAAAGAGCAAACCATCTCAGGAAGTATCTGACAGTAGGTGTTATCTTGCCCTCAGTTTGAAAAATCAAATGAACCACACTCTTCATCTTGTCTACTGCAACCATTACATTTGTCAAGTTTCAATGCCATGATGTTTCTCTAGAGGATGGGTACAAGAAATGGGTAACACGCTGCTCGAAATGGCCTATGTGGTGTTCCAGTCCTAGACATGCTGTTAAGGCAACGTCAGTTAAATCTCTTGATGGGAATGGGAGATGCAGTTACGGCCAAAATATGGTACCCTCCCTCACGTTGTGGATGATGAGCATCTGTAGAGTTGTGGAAGGAGATTTTGTGTTTCAAAGAGACAAAAATGCTTGTCATGCTATTAAATGTGTCTGGGTGAACTGCACATCCTCTACCAGTGAAGAATGGACAGTATGTGTTAGTATCCTTAGCCAAACCAGCTTCACTCAGTGATGCATTGGAGAGGTAACTACTACCCTGTTTCTGTTGTGTAGAGGAATGCAGACAGTAGCCGGCAGACCGTGCAACTTCCTAAATTCAAACTTGAGGTACCAGTGATGCACTTGAGAGGGACGCAAAGGTGAGGCTGTACTGCTGCAGAAACTGAAGTCTGATCGCTTTCATTGTGGCTTTCACTATCTGTACTTCAGTGAAGGGCAGGTGGCAAAAAATAGATATCTGGTCCTGTCTGTACATCACAGAGTGTGCTGGAGGGACTGCTTGGTTGGCTACAGCTTGGCTCAGAAGTAAACATGGTAGACTGTGGGTGTGCATGCACACTGATGCCTCCACACTGTCTCATCTTCTGAGGATACAGTTTTCTGTCTTTGAATATACACTGCCTTTACTTCTTTTCCAGTCTCAGACATTGTCTGCAATTCTTTACCCCATCAATCAATTACAGTTAGAAACTTGAGAACGCATGAATTTTTGCTACCCCCCGTTGCTCTTCTGGCAAGTGAAAGACTAAGTGGATTTTTGTGGGCCGTTTAAATGCAATTTGCTAGACATAGTCTCAGCTGGAATATTATTGTCTAAAACTTGATTTAGAAGATTAGACTGAATGTTTTTGTATGGGATTACCTTGATCGGGGAGCTTTCTTCTAACACTTACCTGCAAAGCGTGGAATGTTATGTCCAGGCTGGATGCTTCATATTAACTTGACTGTTTCTCAAATTAAAAAATCAACACTGTTTGCGCTTTGTGTATGTGGCTGTTAAGTGGTAATCCAGAGGCAGCTTTAAATTGAGAGCTCGTGTATGAGCTCCATGTATGAGTTCTAATTTATTTCTTAGTTTCTATAAAAGCAGATTGAAGGATTAGGCCTGAAGCAAACCACTGTTTTAGCAGAGGGGCTCAGTGCTGAAATACCTATGAATATATCCTGTTAAAAGTTAATATTTTGAATTTTGCGGAAATACAGTGAAATCAGCTGCTTATTCTGCAGAACTTAAAATTATATTTGCTTTTAGTGATGTTGACTTTTAGGGACCTTCAAAAAGTAGGTATTTAACATTTTTGTGTGTTTGGTTTTGCTTCTGCAGTACTCTGAGAATTCTGGAGTCTGGCTTCCTCATATGGTGTTGATGTACCTTAAATATACTTAAAAAAGACCATGTTTGGAAAACAGACAAATTAAGAGAACACAGCTTTTCACCCATTAGCGCTGCAATGTATGTTTAGTATGCATCTCAATATAAGAGCTATTTCTTCTGAAGTTTAGATGTGTACTAGAAAAGTCCCCCATTCTCATAGTTGTATCCTCCTTTCTGTTTTGTTTGAACTTTTTTGTGGTCCTGGTAGACTTGGTAGTGTTATGTTAATGGTTGGACTTGATGATCTTAAGGGTCTTTTCCAACCTAAATGATTCTATGATCCTGGGAGAAGCAGGACCTATAGGCTGGCTGGAATAATTACATTCATTAGGAACCATTCCCTCCACTAAATCATGTTTGGGGGCAACTGTGTGAAAATGTAGCATTTTGCAAATATGTAATGCACTAATTACTCATGTAAGAGTGTTACTTTATACCCTGTGCAAGATGATACCTGGCTAAGGCTGATCAGGCTATGTTGCTGTGGTCCTCAGCATCCTTTTATGGTAGGTCCCTGCCACTGAAGCTTCTTGAAGTGGATGGTATATTAGCGAATGCTGGTCTATGCTATGGAATTTCTGCTGTCTGTCATCTTCCCCTGGCACGTGATAAGTTCCAGAGAAAAGGATGGCTGTGAATGAGGAACGAGCCTTCTCTCAGTAGAGGTTTTCATTCTGCTGAAGTCCTTGAAAAAAACAACCAACAAACAAACAAACACCCCCAGAAAACACCAAACAAAACCAAACCAAGGCAACAAAAAAACCCCAACTAAAATCAACCAAACAAACCCACCAAAACCAGACAAAAACCAAACACACACCCTCCCCAAACCCCCCAAAACCAAACACCTCTCTCCCCCCACAAAAAAAACCCAACCCCAAAACAAAACAACCCCAAAACAAAACAAAACAAAAAAAACAAAAACAAAAAAACCTGGAGCTAAAAGTTACAGCTGGTGGCAAGTTTTATGAATTTAGGAGCTCTCAGTAGGACTTCTACTATTCTGAATATAGAAGTACAGGTATTCACTCAAGTTTTCTATAATTAAAGAAATATCAGCTACTCAAGTAGCCGAAACTGCTTTTATATCGAGTTTTAGATGCAAAAAGCATAGTTGGATAAGCTTTTCTAAGAGAAGTTAGCCTCTATTTGTGTAATAACAGCAAAAGCCCTTCATGCATTTGCTGTACTCTTCTAATAATTTCTTAAGAAAATAACTTTCAAGTAACTTTCAAAACCACTGGAATTTGACTACTACTACTGCATCATTTTGTTCTACAAATTGTAAGTGAATTAATGTGTAAATAATATCTAATTGAGGAAAGTATGAATAGAGAGTGTCAGCCATACCATTCTTAATTTGACACTTGAGATATTAAAGTAATTTTAGAAGACTACAGTGAATAATGGAACAAGAAGCTACTTTGAAACATTTTTTGAACTGTGGAAAGACAGCTTGAGCTTTATCAATATGTGAAATCTCTCAAAGCAGTCATTTTGTGCTCTTATTTTCTGTGTCTAAGAATGGTAGACGCATTTGCCCCTGGCTTTCATACTCAGAGGTATAGAAAATTAGTGATATCTTGTGTCTCTATATAGAAAATTTATTTTCCAAAAAATTTGAGCTCTATATCAAAAAACATTTATCACTGCTATACATGGGAATATATTAAGTGACATTTCTTGAACACAGAAAGACTTATTTGGGTTGTGTGCCTTTCATTTCACCTCATAAGTGAGGAACAAAGTACACGTTATGGGATATTTTCAGGGAGGATGTCATGCTGTTAATTTCTCTTGGCTTCATAATCACATTGTTTCAAAAGGCTGTGTGTCTTCTGGATCTCTGAGTAATTCTTAATTCATTCAATGAATTTAAGAGGAGGGGTCCTTGCGTTGTGCGCAATGATGGACACTACGGAAAAAATTGGAAAGATGGAACGGGTCCTTCACTGCTGAATGCTTTTGGTATTTAAAATGGCTCCTGATGGAGAATCAGGTCAGACTGAAATTCAGGTGAGTGCAATCCTGTTCTTATTTCAGAGGGAAATAAAAATCTCAGAGAACCAGTTTGCAAATAGGCAACCCTTCTGTGTATTATGGTTCACATAATAAGGTAGGTAGGTATGTTTAATATACTACAGTTCCATTGAAGCTTTTGAGTGGTTTGTATATCCTCTCAGGACATTAAGCTAACAAAGAGTTGTTGCAAAAGACTGCTGCTGAAGAGAGATGCTGTTTTCCACCCAGCTTTTCTTGATGATCCTTTTAGCAGAAAGAGCTCTTTTGATCCCTTCCTACATCTGATACCTGTTAAATTCCCACTTTGGTTCTTTAGTATTCCTTTCATTTTCTCTTTAACATTAGAAGCTTACTAATCCAATATCAGAAATGAAAACATATATATGTTCTTTCTGGCTGCATGCAAGCATATATGTAATTCCTAATTCTCTTGAATTCTCTCCCTGTTTATCTCTGTCCTCGTGTCTTTGGAGTGTCTCTTACTGGGAATTTGGGCTCTTGGTTCTACTGTTGAGGTGCTGTCTAAGCAGGCTTTCTGTGCACCAAACCAAGTCTGAATTTGATATGAATGCCTGAATTTGCCCCTGCTTACTTGGAACTGGGCTGAGATTCAGTTGGCTTTGAGTGAACTGTGGCTGTTTTGGGTTGGTGGTGAAACTGGAGACCAGGTAAGTTTCCTAGGGTTTTGTGTTACTTTTCTAGCAGTGGAGTTTTCTAGAAAAGTGAAATGTTGCATTACTCAATGTGCCAAAACAGAATCATCTGAAGCCAAAAAAACTGGGGAAGAATAAGAGGAGGGTGGGAGGCGTGACAGTTAATAAATCCAAAATGATAAACACTTCGGCAGAATAAACAGAGCTAGTGATTTAAATTCCTTTAACTAACATATCTGAATATAATCACCTTGAGCAGTATGTAGTAGTATAGTACATAAGTACATGTGGTATATAAGTACAAAGTAGTATAGAGGTTTTTCTTAGGCAGTATTTTTTGTTTAACCACATCTTGTTATGGTTTTGCTATCTAATAGGCAGTGTTCCTTCAAAGCTGTTCTGCTAATTATAACAATACCATTGCAATCGGCATTTAAATCAGAGTTCAAATACAAGGCAAAAGTAGTTGGGACATTGGCAAAGTTAAAGCTGCAAATTGAAACCTTACATTATTCTGGCTAATTTGTACTGAAATGCTATAGCCAAATGTTTAAAACGTGCTCAAACAATAATAGGAACAAATTGGAAAGGTACATAAAACTGCAGTCTTACTTGATCTGCTGCCTGAAACGTGAGACCTACCCGAGCAAATGCACTTACAGTATAGTTAAAGAGAAGTGATCCCAATTTAAAAACCTGGCATTGCTTTTCCAAAGTAAGGTATGATGCTTGGTAGGAGTGATTACGGTTTATTCAATTACCTGTAAATCTGATTTTAAGGAATCCAGGATCCCAAATGTAATTCCTTCTGTAAAATGCTGTACCAAACTACTTGAATGCTGTTATCACAGGGAGGTTCTGACACTAAACTGTTCTTTGTCTGTTATTGCCAATGCTAGCCTTTTGAAGTAGTTCCCTTCTCTCAAAAGTGAAGAATCATCTTAAAGTATCTGATGATTGCCCAACATTTGCTAGTCTAAAAACCATCTTTCTTGAATGCTACACTGACTCCTGAGACTGCTTGAAGAATATATACAACCTGATAATGCATATTTAAATATGTTGGGCTTATCCATTTTCCAGAATTTATGAACTGACACTAGCAAGTTCCTCCAGATTAATTCTAGTACTTGATTGAAATAATGAAATAAAATTCGAACAGCAAGTTTTTGCCTTTAACTTGACAATCCCTGTTAAGATGCTGTAGTTTAAATTTGTTGCACAAAATATCCTGCCTTATTTTCCTGTATCTTATCTTTTTATGTCAGTTTGTCAAATGACAGTACAGTTTTTAAGAATGATACTGCCAACAGTGCCAAAACTAGCAGCATGCTTAAGAAATATCTGCTTAGAGTTGCTGACTCATTCTGTTCTTCTCTTCTGGCTATTGTACCGTAGTGCTTGCTACTGTGTTTTTCTCAAGTTACTGAAGTCTGGCATCTCCTTGTTTCTGCCAGCATTCCTCAGATTTCCCTTGAGAAGTATGTACTGAGATCAGCTGTCGAAAACGGCAATTCTAGAATGGATAATGGTAATTCTTATATTCTTGTTAATTCTGACTGCCGGATCATCATTGGTTTAGGCAGTTACAGTAGACTAGGCAGGAGGTATTAGCAGAAGTTATAAGCATGAGTATAATCTGGTGATTAGCAGTCCATATATTCCTCTAGCCTTAACCAGCCACACTTCAACATATAACTTGTGTTGTGGTGTTGTGCCTGTTTAGCAACTGTCCATTGTGATATTTTCTTTCATATTTAAGGCTAGTTCTCATCTTGAACTGTGATGATGGGTCGCGAGTTTGTATCTCTTGAACCTCAAAGTATAATTGCTGTTTTAATGGTTTAAATAAAAGATTTTTTTTCTGATACAGGAAGACAAGTGTCCATAACAGCCTATCAGCTATACTGAGCTAGGAGATTTCTACTGACCTACTCTGGCCTCTTGTATGCACGTAGTTTTGCCAGAAGGCGGGCAGGATTTCTTTAGACATGCATTGTAAATGCTTGTTTGCAAGACTTGGTACTCAATTTAGATCAGCTAGTTTGAGTTATCCTCCGACAAAGTGAAGCTTGGAGACTTTTCCGTAGGCATGTAGCCTACCTGTGATGTGTTTATGCTGCCTTGCAGACGTGAACGCATGAGTGGGAAGAGGCTTGATGACTTTGCTGCATGACTGTAACCTGTCATGCTGCTTGCAATGGCTTGGATATATCATAAATCTCCATTGTAAATTATTATCAGGCTCATGATAGTGAAATCTCAGTTTGTACTACTGCCTAATCTAATCTATAGCACTTTTGTTTTTCCTTAACATGAAGTCCATTTCCGTCTTGTATATCCAACAGAGTGAAATTTTACAGCACTATCAGGTATTCATTGTTTGTGGGAAGTCTTTTACTTGTTCATTATAGGTAAATAGTGCTAGGTGGGTATCTCTGAAAGACAGGCATTAATGTTAAGAGATCTCAAGGGTGTGGGTAGTAGGAACAAATTCTTCTTCCCAGCTGTGAAGTTTGTGATTTGCTTAATCTGAAGATATTTATATGTTCATGTAGACATATGTAAATGGAGAGTTATTTATTTATTTACCCCCACCCCATTCCCCTGGCAAGATAAATGTTTGTAAGCCTTGCCAGGTTAGGTCTTTAGCTCCCATTTGAGCAATAAAAACTTTGTGCAGCACCTGAAACATCAGAAACTGTAAACTGTGCAGAGCAGTTGTTTACCTGGCACAAGGAAGGACTTTTACAGTAGTTCTCCTTATAGAATAGAATGATAAATCTAAATGATAAAATCGTAATTGGACTGTATTCAGTGGGCTCTAGCTTGGGAGACTGTTTACTTGGTCCTTCTTTATTGTGGGCTGAGATAAACCATTAGCTTGAACTCTGGTTTCTGAAATAATCTTGCTCTTTGACCCTTTTGCTGTTCTTTCACTTTGGAAACAAGACTTTAGTAACTTTTTGCAATCTGAAGCAAAATTACAGTCCAATCTAATTTTAGCTGTGAGTGTATTTTCTCTTTGTTGTTCCAGTAGAGTTAACTTTCTCAAATTTCTTCTAATGCCCTTGTACCTCGGATTCAGTTGTACTACACATTTTTTGTCCAGCCTTGCTTTTGTACTTGGAAGGCTTTTGCAATGTTAAGCATGTGAAGCTGATCAAGAAGCTGATGTGCCTGGTTTTAATGGGAGATTATTCTGGATCTGGCTAAAATTCCTAATATTCTGAATCTGCTTTGGCAGCTTCCAGTAAAAAGAACTGACATCAGTAGGTGTCAATTGATGCTGTTAATTTGTCAGACTACTTGACAGATGTGTTTTTGGGGAAAAAATTCTTGAGGAACACTTGTTTTTCTTTCTGCTGATGTGGTATTGGATGAATGATTAGTCTGCTTGTATCCTTCAATATTTAGTAAAGATGACTTCTGTCAGTGTCTAAGTAAGGAAGACAGACTCCCATAACTTTTAATGAAATCTGAATATTTTGCTGGACTATGCTAAGAATATTATCCCCAATGAAATTGTACCTGAATCAAAATAACAGCAGTACCATTCAGTCACTGGGTTCAGATTTTACCAATCATATTAAATAGCTCTTTGGAATTAAGGAGAATTGGTCTCTTCTCAGCTTGATGTGTTAACGCTTTCATGTACTTTTAACTGTGTGAATGATTTTTGTTTAGAATGTGCATTTGTGTATGGCCAAAAAAAGAAATGAACCCAAAACACACAGGAAATACTCACACCCCCCCCTCATTTTCTGTGTTACTGTGATGATACCAGTCTTTTTAAAAATATTGTTTGTAAGGAGAAGACTGGGAGGCTTCAAAAGCAAACGTGAAATTCTGTCATGAGAAACCTTGTCATGATTATCCATAGATGTCCATTTTGGATTAGACAGCAGACAAATGCTGATGTGAACTGAAACAAGGCTCAGAACTGATGTTATTTATCTCATGTCCTGATTTCTGTTATTGGTTATTCCAGTTCTGATTTGGACAGATGCCTAAAGGGGAAGTCCAAGGGTGTCCTCTTGAATTTGGTGATACACTAATAATTTGGGCATTAATTTAACTTTATTATCCTTCATTCATGCTTTGACTCAGAACTTTAAGGGGTTCTATGCTGCTTAAATTTTGCACCTGCTAATTTCATAGAAATTGGAACATACAATATTAGAGCAACTCCTTATTTATCCCTGCTGGAGAGAAAGATCTTTTTTCATGCGTCTTGGAAATAAGATGAGCATAGAAGGACAATATGCCATGAATTTGTTACTGTTTAACAATTGTGGGTTCTAAATTAGAGCAACCATGTTTAAATATGTAATATTCTGTGCTGTTTAGGAAGGAAGAATAATGAAACCATAACTAAACAGTAACTAAAATATTGGCCTGACTAAGCGGGGAAAAAAAGGAATGTAGTTGGAAACTGCAAGCAGTAAAACTAGTTAGGTGAAAGAAACTGAAAAACAGATCATGTTAGCTGCAAAGTTATAAAAAAATGAGAATGTGGCTAAAAGTATGAGTGACCAAACCTTTGTATCCTACTGTCTATTGCTCAATATGATATATTATGCTTATAAATTTAGCAGGCTCAGATACTGCTGAAAGGACAAAGTGTTTCCTTTGGGCCCCTTCATAGAAATTGTGTCTTTTTGTCTAAACGGTTAGCCAATTCAGGCCAGAGAAACAAGCATTTTGTAGTGGATGGTTTAGTTAACAGTAAATATAATCTTGGTGAATCTCTGGAATTTGGTGGCTGCTGGGAAAACTGATGTATCGTGTTACTTTGGTAACCAGATAGGCTTCCTTAATCCAAAAGATAACTCATAAACTCTATGTGACATTTACTGATTTTTATCTTAGGATTGTGGCTGTGGTTCTAAAAAATAGTTAATGTATCAGTCCCAAAATGTTGCTTATTATCCTGGGTTAAATTATGCTTTTACTCCCGTTGAAATCCAAGAGTAAGTGTCACTTATGAATTTCAAGTCCTAACAGAGGCCACATTTCTTCAAAGCTTTGAAAGAGTTCAGTCAACATTTGAGGAAGTCGTGGAACCTCACAGATATATCCCATCAAGAAGCTTCCTTGAAAATGGAAGTATTTGACTGCTTGAGCTGTTCTTGAAAGAACTCATTTGCACTGGAATAAGGGTCTTGCAGATTTAAAAATGCACCCATCTTCTTAAGATGTTACTGGACTAAAATATCTCATCAAAAACTTAGTCCTTTGTTAAAGGGATATAGAAAAATAATATCCGTAGAGCTAGTAATAAACCATTATGTAAAGCCTCTACAAAAAGAAAATAGCTGAAACTTGAGTGAAAAATCTAAGGCATGTTTGTCAGCTCCTTTTAACCTCAGGACCAACGTCATCTTTGATATGAAATGGAGTGCAGTCAATGATACTGGTCTCCATTTATGTCCTGACATATTTCTCTATAGCAAGAAAAATGTGTGTATTTTAGGTGCTAAGGTGCTATTTGTGTGTTGCGTTTCTTACTTATTTGTGTTTGCATTCATTTGCTTGCGTCCAGGAAACTAAATTCAAGATTTGGATGAACTTCAGCTCTCCCCATCTGTGCACGTATTGGAATTTTCAAGAAACTTGGCATGGGAGGATGCTCAAGTGAAAACACGTCGCCAGTCCTTACCTCTTTACACACTGTATTGCAGTAGTTTGCAGTGTGTGTGATTACTCATTGGAAAAGCGAGAAAGTTTTTGTTACCTTGGTTGCTTCTTGAAAATTAAACAAGTAACATCAATTCTGTTCTGATTTTGAGTATGTTTTAATATTAATGTGGTTCAAACATCAGTTGAAAGAATTTGTTTCTCCTTGGACAGTAATCTTCTTTTCACTTCTGACCCAGTTTTGTGGGCACTCTTGTCATGGTCTGTGAATGACTTGCTCAGCTCAGAATTAGATCTTCTACTGGGCTTGGAAATTTTTAGGCTCCTGTGCTGTTTTATTGACATACTAGCTTAAATTCCTCATTTGTTTCAGACATCATGTCTGTCTGAAATTGGATCCAAAAGAAGGACACTCCTGCCCCCAATTTGTCAGGGCATCCTACACAGAATTCTGAAAGTGTGACATGATGCCTTTGCTCACTAAGTCGGATGCATTTAGGATGATTCATCTTAATGCGGATGTACAGATTATCTGAAGTTTTTGAAGCTTCAGGTGTCCTGGTCAGAGCCATTGCCATTTAACATCTGGAAGTATCAGAAAAATCAGCATTTTTTCTTTTTCCTCAAGGAAAGAATTGTAGGCAGATGGAACAAGGCCAGGGAAAACCAGGTGTTTAACTGTGTCGCACCATCTTGTAAATGCTGTTGTCGTACACAACCAGAGTATGATAGTCTTCAGATACAAGTATTCAAACCACGAATCACTTAATGGCAAAGGTTTGAAAAAAAAAATAGTTTATAGATAGGTGTTGAAATACATGGTCTTATTCTCAGTGTTTGACTGTTGCATGTTGTATCTTGGGCCTGGGTGAAATACTGTGTAGGAAACTTAAACACTGATTTGTAATGGTTTTTATTTCCTCCCCTGCTTTTTTTTTAAGGGTGAACTTTTGACTGTGGTGTTGAATCTGATAACTCCCATTCTTTTGTGTCTAATTTTTGAACTTGAACGGAACAGTCATACTTAGCTCTGGTATTGAGCTTTAACTGATGAGTCTGAATGGACTAGTATTTTTTTTTTGCCATTTCTGCCACAAGTTAGTTTGGTTCCACATCATGGAAGTACCAAACTGAATTTTACTTTGGGGAGGGAAGGGAGTACTTAAACTAAAGGCACTGAATTTAGACTGGGAAAAGGAAGCACTGATGACAAAAGATAGCAAAGGTAGTAAACAGTAAGTTGAACGTAAAGCTTCTGTGCTGTATAATACTAAAAAGGGAGATGTCGTTTGGGTTTCATATGTAGGGGTAACACACTGCTAAGCAGTGATAACAGACATTAAGGCAGATGTAGGCCGTTGCATTCTAGCCCTCGTGTTCCTTTACAGAAAGCTTCTGGTGGAAGCAACAACATAATCTTGATGATAAACTAATATAGAGGTCTAATAAAAGGAACCTTGCCAATTCTAGGTGGGTGGAAATCTGGAAATGCTAGAAGACTAGTACACTATTGAAACAATAATAGCTTGTTATGTTGGATAGTTTTGAATTTGTACACGCTGAAGAATCCTTACGTTTGGGCTATCCTTGAAACGAGGTCAGTGTCAGGATGGTTGGATTGTTTTGCTCCAGGCAGTAATGGCTTTCTTCATACACTGGTTGGCGCTTATGATTGTAGCTATGTACCACTGAACTCAGCTGAGCAGATGCATTTCAGCCATGAAAAACGTCATGAATGAGCTAAAAAGAAAGTGCTTTCCACTGTGCATAGAACATATTTGCTTCAGTATTAGAATCTTAGAATCATGATTCTATGATTACGTAGAATATTATATACATAGCTTGTGTAATATGCTATTCTGTTAACTTCTTCATGAAGGACAACCGATGGAAAAAAGTTGAGAGTGAAATTTGTAATGTTTTAACTGAAGTTTACGTTGGAAATGGTACAGTTCAGAGTTTTAATTCCTACTTCTGTCATTGAAAAAAATCTTACAGAAAATACTTAGTATTTTCTTTAATCTAGCATGGTGCTCAAACATGCAAGTCAGCCCAGCGAAATCCTTTTATTTGTGTCTGCTTTCCTGTGGTAATAATACCTCTTTGCATGGCCCTGGTTCTACCATTGCCCTGGCAAGCTTTGGAAGATACCATTAACCAATATACTAGAAACCTGTTGGATGATGGAAAGGCCATGGGTTTAAAGGCCTGTATGCCTGCCGCTGCCTTCTCTGTCATGATCAAAGCTTGTTTTGCTGGGCACTGTGTTCCCTCGGTCACACGGATGATATCAGACCCCATCCCTCTTAAGTTCAGCTCCTGGAAATGTCTTGCCATTCCTTATTCCTACACCAGTCTTCCACTTTCTGAGTGTGAGATGAGGCTGTCCTCACTGGCAGCTTGTTGTTTTCCTGAATATGCTGGCCAGGCTGAAATGATATACATCATATTACAGGCTGCTTGCTGCCAAATTTTAGTTTTTTATATATATATGTGTGTATATATTGCTCAAGCTGCAAACCTCCAAAGCAAACACAGAGAGGAAATCAAAATTAAATTAATCCTCTCTAAGGATGTATAAAGTATGGCTGCACTGAGGCTTACAAGTTGAGGGTGAGAGGGACCATTGGTTGTGTGGGAGTCAGAAGCCACCGGTATGCACAACCCCTTTCTTACCGCATTGCTTGTGTGGGCTGGAGTTGCTTAGCACAAAGACATTAAGGGTTTTTTTTAATGATAGCTAGACAAATGATTTTGCAAAACCATGGTTAACTATAGAACCATAGGGCATTCTTGGCAGTAGCAGGATAAACAGGGCGCATTTTAAACCCCTGAACTCATCTATTTCAGGTGTTGTTCATTTTCAAAGTTTTTCCCCCAGAACAACTCAAGATTAAGCTACTCAGTTACAGCTTTATTTCTCAAAACAATTTAACCAGACATTTAAATTATCCAAGACAACAGTTTAACTGCAACAGAAAAATGAGTCACCAGTTTCGCTAGAGCCCTCAGAGCTGTGCATTTGCTTCGTGTAATGTACTCAAAGCATCTTAACTGAGACTGAACAAAGCTCTGGAGTCTTCACTTTTGGACATGGTATGAAGGTTAGGTTGGTGACCTGCTTTCTGTTGTTCTTGGTTGAGAGGACTGGTTTCAGGACAGCGCTTAGTTCTGTTGTACTGCTGCTTTCCTTCTTAATGCTGGGTTTGGGCTGGCCAGCAGGAGAAATCAGTGTTTCTTGAAGGCTGTGATGCCAGCTCTCTCTCAGCTGGCATGAGGGGTGGGGGTGTGAAGTAGTGGCTGACAGCTTTCTTGAAATGCCTAATGGCTATACTTAGTCCATTTTCATGTGGAAAACATGGATGAAAGGAGTGAGTACTGCCTGCAGGAGGTGAAAATTAAATGGAATGGCATGGCAGAACTTTGTGCAATTGTACACTGGAATGCTATTTCATCCAGAAATTTTTTTATTTTCTTTTTTTCTGGAGTTATAGGCTTTGGATTTTGATAATCTCACCTGAAATGAAATGATATCCCATGTTGCATAGTTATTCAGAAAAAAATGCCTTAACAAGCAATGGCAGTCATAAAGTAATTATTTTACTTCCACAAGCAGGAAAACAGGCTTGATTGCTGAAGTGACAATCATGACTATTCTTCACCAAATATTGTGCACAGGAAGAAGGAAATAAAAACCTTGCCTGTTTTTTCTATAAGCTTAAAAGGGCTTCAGGATTGTAAACCTAATATAGAATGTCATCAGTGATCACCATGATCTACCTACTGTTTACTCTGAAGTTTATTAAATTATGAGGAGCAGTTAAATTGTTGTCTTGGATAATTTAAATGTCTGGTTAAATTGTTTTGAGAAGTGAAGCTGTAACTGAGTAGCTTAATCTTGAGTTGTTCTGGGGGAAAAACTTTGAAAATGAACACACCTGAAGTAAATGAGTTCAGGGGTTGAAAATGTGCCCTGTTTATCCTGCTAAAACAGAGGAAAGCATCTGCTTGCAGTTTTGCAATATCTGTTACTGAGACTTTGCTAGTACTCCCTGTTGCTCAAGATGAGACTTGCAGATAGTAGTAAAGCTTTTCCAGAAGAGCTCCTGTGGTGGGAAGTTACCGGTATGTTGTCCTGCTGCAAATTATCTGTCCATCTTTTGTAAGCTTAATCTTTGTACAAATTCTGTATGATTAATTTCTGCTGATAGGCAAACCATTTTCCATGGCTTCCCTGCTAAATATGTCAATTTAGGTTAGTGGTGAAACTCAGATGTCATTAATCAAGCACGTAGTGTAGACCTAGAAAGGAGAGTGTAAGAATTACTGTCTATACTTCTTGATGGATATGCAAGGACTGACTGCTTGCCAAAACGGTTAACAGAGTTGAAGTAATGTACTGTGAATGTCAACTTGTTGATCTGCAGGCCTCAAACTTTTCCATGGAGTAGAGAGTCCAATCGTGAACTTAAGCTTGCTGACAATAGGCTTGCTTTTTTTTGGTAACATTGATAGTAAAAGTTCTGAAGCCTCAGGTAGAAACTTCTGATGTAATGCGATCTCTACTGAAAAAGGAGCTGTTCTGGGGAGAATGTCTTAGTACCTGTCCCTTGAAGCTGTCATTTATCATTTCAGTCCGTTTCCTCACCCTTGCATGAAGCAGGGCAGCTATCTGCCATTGAAGGCAAACTTTAACCAGGTGTAAAAAGGTGGGGTTTTTTTTTCTGTTTGTTCAAATGGTGAATGTTAAGTTATGATCTTAATGACTTGTTTAACTATACTTTGTTTTGTCCTATATGTAATAAACTTGTTCCTAATTTGAATAAACAGGTATTAAGTATCCATCAGTTTGATACTCAGTGACTCTGATTCAAGTTAAGGCTCTGACTTAAATTGTATCATGTAACAAAAGCTTGGAGCACCCGACTGACTTAGAGCATGTGCTCTACTTGATAGTTAGCTATGTAGCACAGCAAGAAAATACAGTAGGAAGGGTGGCATGTATCTTACATTGAGTGTTTTTAAGTACTACTGTATTTGGCAAATTTGCTTTGGGAACTGCATGATCATAAGAATACAGTTTCTTCCTTAAAGGTCTGTAAACTACACCATTAAAATTACTGCAAGATATGTTCACTAATGGAAAATTTTTAAGATTAAAAATGTCATGCCAGTGGGCAATGCTTTCTCATCGCTTTTGTATTCTTGGTCTTGCCATGTTGTAGATATAAGTGTCTGCCAAACTAGACTGGTTTGTAGAAGTCAAATGCATTTACTTCCTGGTAAAAAGGAATTGTGTAGTTGTAGGTAGTTTATTTTTCATAATCCATTAACTGAATTAAAACTGATCATAGCTTGGTTGTGGTTTACTGAAATGTCTGAGAATAAAATGGAATTTCATTGAAGTTAAGTTCTAAAATAAAATAAGGATTTTGCTTTGATTTTTCAAGTTCAATAAATGACAGTGGTTAGCCAATTTAATATTTAATTTTTTTCTTTTTTCTCTAAGCTGTAACAAAAGTTCTTCTGCAGTTGGAAAGCTCTTATCATATAAATAGATACCCAAGTGTGCATATTTGGTAATTGTTTCCTGGTATTATCTAAAGCAAGCGTTGGTGTTGTAAAAAAGAAGCTTCCCTTGAAAGACGGTATAAAATGAAGTGTAGCTTTTTAATCACTGCAGCTTTTGCTTGAAATGCAGAGTAATTTTATATTCCCATTAGTGGATGTGTGCTGGATATATGGTACATATTTATTTACAGCATATTAATGGCTATAAATATGTATTTAAAAAAGTACATGACTGGAAGCTCTTCAGTCTTACAAGAAATGCTAGCAACTATCCATTTTAGACAGTTGTAGTAAAGCCCTTAAACTATGGAAAATAAGCGTATTTCCTTTTTCTAGCTTAACTGAAAATTATTCAGAGATATTATTTTTGTATGATGACTTTTTTCACAAAAATAGGTTTTCATATTTAGCTAACATTGTCTTATGTCAAGTAGCATGGCTTGAAAAGTAGTCTTTTGAATCTTCAGATTTCAAATGTGTTTTTTTCCGCCGTCTACCTTCCACTTTTGTCCTGCATACATAAAACTATAGTGAGAAAATTGTTAACAGTATTGAATTGCATTACCTTTTCCTCTTTTTCTCCCTGTCTTATTTTAGAGGCCAACTTAATGCTCCATCTAGGTAGACTTGATAAATGGAATTATTCCAAGTCTTGTGTGTGAAAACAAGGCAAGGATAGACTAGAAGACTTGAAAATCTGCCAAAACAAACTTGAGTGGAATAGCTTAGTTCATCCGGTCCTGCACTTTCTAACACCATGGGGCTTTTTAAAGGTATTTCCGTTCTCAGATATATGTGGTCCATCAGGTGTCGCGAGAGGCAAGTGCCTTTGTAATGAATGAAGTCCGTGTCCTGCAGCACTTAGGTGGGATTTCAGTCATCTTGGTAAGGAAGAAGGGACTGAGCTATGCCCAGCCATACTGTTTGACACCATAGAAGCTTATGGTATTTAAAGTAAAAACTGCTATTATGTATATAGGTGGCAACAAGTAGTACAGGGTCTTAAGAAGGCAAGCTGGTGTAAATGAAGTTCTTTCAGAGTTCTTTCAAGTTGGCATTTCAAATGCCTTCCTCCAGCTTGCAAAGCACTAAAGTAGAACATATGAGCTTCTCTCTAGATTGAATTTGAAGTACCTTGCATTTTAAGCTGTGTATTTACTTTAAAGAAGCATCTTGATAGTTGATTTGAGGGTTTATGAGTGTATTTCATTAGAGGTGTAATGATTAGAGTAAGTTCAAGGGACAACAATAACGAACAGAAGTACAGAAAACCTGACCTATAAGAGAGATTGCTGAAAGACCTGTATTTCCTTAGTCTAGGATAAGGTTGGGAAGGGAAAAGGAAGTAAGCGTGTCTTTTGAATACAGAAAAATTTACTACAAAGGAGAAAAGATTAAGATCTTGTCCACGCCTGCTACGGATGCAAGAATTAAATTTTCATATTAGATCGAACTTTTCTACGTGCATTGAACTAGACTGTGGTAAATTCTGGTGTCTCTGCTGAGACATGAAGGAAAGAAACATTGGTGTAGATATTTGTAGGACTTCTATTTCACAGCAGTGTTAGCTGTTAGTATAAGAACTAAAGATGAAAAGGAACTACTGATGATCTTTTCCAGACTCTACCACTTATCTGCTGTCATGACGGACTTGTTCACAAATGAACAAGTCCACCTTGGGCCGGAAGGAGAATCCAGGGAACTACAGGCCTGTCAGCCTGACCTCGGTGCCAGGGAAGATTATGGAG
>NW_008824930.1:2994579-3001191 GCF_000699105.1 Pygoscelis adeliae
CCAGGGGAGGTTTAGATTGGACGTGAGGAGAAATTTCTTTACTGAAAGAGTGGTTAAACATTGGAAGGGGCTGCCCAGGGGAGGGGTTGAGTCACCATCCCTGGAAGTATTTAAAAGACGTGTAGATGAGGCGCTTAGGGACATGGTTTAGTGGGCATGGTGGTGTTGGGTTGACGGTTGGACTCAGTGATCTTGGAGGTCTCTTCCAACCTGAATGATTCTATGAACATTTTCCTTATGATAGTGCTAGTTTTAAGCTTGAAGTTGGAAATGGGTTGTCATTTATGAATTAAGAATGTAATCACACTGTGGACAGACTCCGCCTGCCTATGTGAAAGATAACATCCTTCCAGCTTTACTACAAAATTCTGGATTTTCCCTTTAAAGAATACTAGCCTAAAGAAAAACAGGTATTTGAATTGCCTCACAGGCTGGAAAAGCATCACTGACAATGTAACTGCCAAGGTAGTTTTCTTGGAAATGGCTGAGAGGTTTTGTAAAGGGTCTCCAGGAAGCCTTCAGTACTTTTGATCTACCCATTCTGTTGCTGGATCAACTTTTATAGGCATTAAAACTATAGTAAAATCTAGCAGAAGGGCACATGGGAAAAAAAATTATTTGGCCTCTCTCTTCATAGAAACACGTGAGTTAAAACAGAACTTAGATGTTCTCCTGTGCATGGAAAGGAGTGAAGTATATGAAAATATGTTTAGGGAGTTCATTGAAAGTATGATGCATGGTAAATGAATAAATTATTTTGCTAGAGCAAATACATGGAAATAAAAGGGATCACTTTGCTATAGACGTGAAGGTCAGGAGGCACCCTGTTACAGTCTCCACTTCAGGTAATAAAATGTGCTTAGTTGCTGCATCAAAGCTTGTAGGCTCTGATTAAAATAGAGTATGTCTCGGGACATTAACCTCACTGTAAAGTTTGATAAAGTTAGAATTTACTTCCAAATTCTAGATGCTGAATGTCATAATTTCTTTCTCTATTACATTAAAGTCCTTCCTTAAACCTTAGGATGAGAGAATAATTGATGTAGGAAGGGACAACAGGAGGTTGCATGTTGTTTCCTCTACAGTTCTCTTGGCTTTTTTTGATGATGATTGCTATTTTTCAGTAGCTTTTTTCAAAACATCTCAGTTTTCTTACTGAACTGATAAGACTGTAGGCTCTGAGTAGTTTCCAGGCGTGGAATCTCCCTCCCACTCCCTTCTCCAGTTTCGACATAACATGTATATGTGTGGGTTCACAGTGATGCTATATGCAAGTGGCAGTGAACATGATTACTAGAAAGAGCTGAAAATTTTCTTTCCTGAAAGTGAAATTGGTCAGCACTGCAGAGTAAGAATAGTAAATATGTAAGATCCCTGAAGGTAAACAGAACAAGCTTACTTTGAGGAGAAAAATGGATAATAAACAACATAAGGAGACGTCCTTCCATTTTTCAGTCTAGAGAAATGTTTAACAATTTTGGTAAGATTACTGCTTGAAAAAGTATAGCTCTGGTCTAATTTTGAAACTGCTAGGCCTGATAGAAACCAAGAAGAGGTTTGATATGAAAAAGTAAAATAATAGATGAAACTAAACTTTATATTCTTATGGAAAGCACTAAATGTTTTTTTGAAACTGCTAGGCCTGATAGAAACCAAGAAGAGGTTTGATATGAAAAAGTAAAATAATAGATGAAACTAAACTTTATATTCTTATGGAAAATATTTCAAATATTTTTGAAATATTTCAGGTAGAAAATTACATGGTGCTGTTCAAAAAACCCATTTTTAAATATGGGGTGATCTTATGGCAAGATAAAATATAATTCATTTTAGCAAATAATTTTGGACCTTTTAAGAGGAACAGATAAGTTTCTTACAGTTTGAAGCAGCACTCTTTAATGTGTGTGTTGAAGCTGTTCAGCCATTAAGATAATCTGCACAGCACTTATACAAAAGGATGACAGAAGTTAAATTACATCACTTCTTGGTGTGTGTCTGTGGCATGTTCTGTTGATCTTTAACTTTTTTTAGCCTTTTTCATTGCAGCAGATTAACTATTTGTGTGAAAGTTAATTGGGAAAATATTTTGTAATCATACTATGAGGTTTACTGGAATTTTATTGTTTATTTCTCAAGATGTGAAAAAAACTTGGTTTGAATTAGGGTAGTGTTTGTCAGAAGCACATATCCTTGGGGTGCCTGATACAAATTATGTTGAGTTACAAACCTTGGAGCATTCAGTTTGGCTGCGTTTAATGAGACTTGTTAGAGCTTAGCCTTTAAAAGCTTAGGTGTCGCCATGAACATGACCTATGACCATTTGCAGAGGTACTAGCGCTGATCAAGAAACTGCTTCCTAATTCCCCAGTGTCATCCCTCTACTGCTTGACAGGTGCTGTGGTTTGGACTGAGAAAGTGGAGAAAGAAAATAAGGAAGGTTGAAGAACTTGTGAAGGAAAAAACCCAAAAAATCCCACCCTTCCCACATTCACACCCCAAACCTCCAAACCCTAGAAATTAGGGGCAGACATGGGATGAGGAAGTGTTTGTGTTTTACAGTGTGAAAAGGAAGCTGGACAAGTATCTGAAGGGGGAAGGAAGATAAGAATAAAAATCTTAATGGTAAGAGTCCTTGCCTGGTCAGGAAGAGTGGGACAGGGTAGGAAACCTCCAAAGATAGTGGGGAAGCTACTTAATGTCTTCTGTTTGTAAATGCCTGTGAAACCCATTGGTCACCTCTCATTGCAGTCTACAGCTCTCCACCAAGGTATAGGACAACTGCTATTTTTTAACTCTCTGCTTGCTTGAATAGCAGAGGTTTGTGTAGTGGATCAGAAGGTGATCAACAGTTGTTGAAACAAGTGGGTTTCAATGCAAGAACGTAATGTAAAATTTTATTTTATGTTGGATTTTTTTAAATAAACTTAGAAGTGGTATATGACCTAGGTTCAAACAGTAGTCATGGCTTTGAACTCAAGCACACTATGATTAGGAAATTCTGTAAAACGTTAACTTACCTTTGTCATGCTTATGAATTCTAGCAATCTGCATTTCAGAGCTTTTCTGCCTCAATTGGTATTAAGACCAGAGGGTGCTCGTTCAAGGAGCTACTGTTTATTTTTTGTGGTCATTCTAACTGTGGTGCCAGTATTTCAGATATAGTCCTCACAGCATATTTTGGGTAGAGCGGTGTTTTCCTACCTTTCTGGTGTATCAAGAAAGCTTTGGGCGAGTTGCATGTAAGCACTCTTCAGTTGCCTAAGAGTTCTTGGGGGTGCAGTGATGACCTGTCTAACAACTAAGTAATTTTGGCATTGTCAAGTATCCTACATTTTAACCTTAAGTTTTACCTTACATGCAAGAATATGTGAAAGCACATTCTACATCTACACATTTTCTAAATACTTCCAGGGATGGGGACTCAACCACTTCCCTGGGCAGCCTGTTCCAATGTTTAACCACTCTTTCAGTAAAGAAATTTTTCCTCACATCCAATCTAAACCTCCCCTGGCGCAACTTGAGGCCATTTCCTCTCGTCCTGTCGCTAGTTACTTGGGAGAAGAGACTGACACCCACCTCGCTACAACCTCCTTTCAGGTAGTTGTAAAGAGCGATGAGGTCTCCCCTCAGCCTCCTTTTCTCCAGGCTAAACAACCCCAGCTCCCTCAGCTGCTCCTCATAAGACTTGTGCTCCAGACCCCTCACCAGCTTCATTGCCTTTCTCTGGACACACTCCAGCACCTCAATGTCCTTCTTGTAGTGAGGGGCCCAAAACTGAACACAGTATTCGAGGCGCGGCCTCACCAGTGCTGAGTACAGGGGCACGATCACTTCCCTACTCCTGCTGGCCACACTATTTCTGATACAGGCCAGGATGCCATTGGCCTTCTTGGCCGCCTGGGCACACTGCCGGCTCATGTTCAGCCGGCTGTTGACCAGCACCCCCAGGTCCTTTTCCGTCAGGCAGCTTTCCAGCCACTCTTCCCCAAGCCTGTAGCGTTGCCACATTTAAAAACTTTTTGGCTACCTGAACCTCTGTGTCTACCATAAATCTTATGAGTTCCTATGACCATCAGATGCTAGTGTGTGTGAATGCATTCTTATGCTGTTGTGAACGAACAGGCAACAAAGTGTATCTGTAAGCTTCACAGCCATCTTCCTTCCAGTTAGCTATGATTTCTGTAAACCTAGGATCCCATTTGCTGTGATCTCTCTAGGTAAAAGAAAGGGAATGGGTTTGTAGTTTGCCTTACTACTGAACTCAGGCCAAATAATGACTAATGAACATAGCAGATGTTTCTACTTTTGAAGGCTTTTTTTGGAAAGAACTTTATTAACCAATTTATTCTTCCTCCCAGGAGATAATGGGACAGCAGTGTAGCTGAGATCTGACAATTCATTACATAAGAAAATATTAATGTTGACCCTTGCTATGTTGACAGTAGGATTTGAATCTAACCTTCTACTCTTTGCTCAGAAAAACACATCCAAGTAGAGCTTTCTTCAAATCTTTCAGCTACTGTGTTACGTTGTGATGTCAGCCACATTTTTAGCAATTTGGAATATAATGAACTGGATTTTGTGTGCAAATCCAGGGTAGCTCCATTGACTTAATAGTGTTACTCCAGATATTTATTCATTTCACCGTGAGATCATAATCTGACTTCTGTTTGTGATGAACAAACAACCCATGTGTGATTTGGTTTGCCATTGGGATAGGAGGGCTGTGGAGATGAAAGGTTATGGCAAGTTCCTTCTCCCCCTTTGTTGATGTGCTCTCAAAGGCATTCATCTGAGGTTAATTATGTTAAGCACAAGAGAGGATGGCTATGCTGAAGTTCCTTACCAGAAAGTGCAAGGAACTTTTTGCAGGCAACCTCATTTCTAAAGTTCTTTTTGTGCTTCGGTGGATGTTCTCCTACCTTCTCTTCCTGGCAGGACGGTAAAGGTAGCTGCTGTGAGGACCTCTGTGTCAGATAGCCAGTGAGCAGGAGATGGTTGTAGTTGCTTTAGTCATTTTTAGTAGTAGTGTAAGTTATGCAAGAAGATCATGAAAAAGAGAATACCAGCATGGCGATATCCTCGTAGTCTTTGTTCTTTGCAGCTCTTCCCCAGGCACTCCCTCTCTGGGTGAAAGGAAGGTCCACTCCTTGGTACCTTGTCCTGCTGGGCTCAAGGGAGTGAGTGCCAGCTTCTGCAGACAGAGCAGGGTTTTGCATGGCTCCTCTCCCTTCCTTTCTTTCATCATGTGCAACCATTCCCCTAACGGCCAGTACCCAGCTCTTACTCCAAATACTTCCCTCATCCTGCACCCAAGAGTTCAGGATGCAAAGATATTTTGAGCACCTCATGCAGGTGGTCTGCGTGTCAAGAACTTATGACCTTGAAAATTGGTTTCCTTTGATCACCCTCTGTTCCATTGTTCAGGAAATATGCTTAACTACAAGGGGGTGAAGTCAAGAATGATGTAATCGTTATGGAGCCATTAATCAGTATAGTCACTGTGCTTTTCCAGGTGGAAAATAGTAACAACAGTTAGTTATGCTCACATCTGCATAGAATATGTACAATAAATTATGCACAAAATCAAACATCTTCTAAGTGAGCAGCATTATTTAGGGCATGCTTCCAGAAATCAGAAAAACCAAACCCACTTGATAAGCAGGTAGTTGCATAATTTCTACTGATTGCTTGCAGATTTCTGCTGAGGCAAAAGACTGGAGCAATGTGGCTCACAAACCAGTTTGTTGTCTTGAGCCACCCAGTTAATGTGAGAATAGCCTCCTTAGAAAGCCTTTTTCTGTGCATGTGTACATCTCCATCTCTCTAGCTTGTTCATTTCACCTATAAGATTCAGGAGATGTTCAGCTTAAAGGTCAGTAACTTTTCAGTGCTGATTTCTCAGTTTCAGCAAATCCCATGCTGAGATGAATGTAGGCATTAAATGAGAGAGTGAGCTATGCTTAAATTTCTTTTGAACATCAAATTTTAAACAGTAGGCTGACACTTGTAAAGGGTTATTTTAGACCAAAAAGAGGCTGTTCTTGATGTTCAGATAAATCTGATTTAGTCCATACAGTCTATCCATATCTCGTGTGAAGCAGTGTAGATTTCAAGTCAGTTGGACAAAGCACTGGAGCATTTAAACTTCATTTCTAAGCAGCAAGGGTTGCTTTGCTTTTGTAACTGGACATGTGTTCTGCTATAGTAACATCACTGTAATCGTTTGTATGTGCGCTGACTGCTCCCATACACAATGTGGGCTCGAGTCCTTTCTAGGTGAAAATTCAGGAGTTTCCAATGCACATCATTGTTCTTCCACGCAACATAGAAGCTTCTTACAGAGCTGCGTTGATATGTGCACTGCGCCGGCTTGTGGAAGGGTAGAGACAGTCCTTTTAGTCTTCTGTTTCTGTGGCAGGATGCTCCGGCTCCGAGCTGGAGAGGGGAAGAACAGAACCAGACCTGGCAAAAACTGAGTCTGGTGTTTCAGTCTGTGGTCATTTTAAATAGAGGCTTTTTCAGTTTAATACCTTATGTGCCAGGAGGGTGCATGCAATTGGACAGCATATTTAAAATAGGGATTTTCCCCTCCCTCTCCTGCCCCCCCCC
>NW_008824930.1:3001213-3005486 GCF_000699105.1 Pygoscelis adeliae
CCGGTCATTTTTAAGCTTGTTTTGTTCCAGAACGTGGTGGCTGCTTATAGGTGGTCTAATAGTAAGATTGAACTGTGTTGCTTCTTTCTTCTTGCTCATACATTAGACTGAATGCTTATATTAGAGTGTTAAACTGTGATTCTGAGCACCTCCAGTCTGATCTGGGCCTGATTTTATGAGATAATGTATGTATGGGCCACATAGCGATAACTTAGCATAAAGAGCTTTTGAGCTGCTGCTGTTCTTGTGTGGCTTTGGTTTGTTTCATGTGACTTAAGGTGGGAAGGAGGCTCTTGACCTAAATACTATATTAATATTTCACTTGTCTTCTTGTTAGATGTTTTCATGAGGTTGTAAGGGTACTGGAAGAGAAGAAGGAGAAGCCTAAAGACAAGTTCTAAAGTTGTTTAGATGAACTTGGAATATCTTTCTTGGAGCAAGACAGAGAAGGAAAGAATAGTGGAAAAAAGGCAGCAACTGAAGGGGGGAAAAAGCTGGATGGGTTTTACAACCATAAATGGTAAAAGTAACCTTGCTCTGCTGCCAGCAAACAGAACGATGGAATAAGGTTTTGATTTACAGGAACAGCACAGCAAGGGCCTTGTAGAGTGCTTCATGCCTGCTATAAAAATGTGATTAGCTATAAAATGGGAGAGATTTAACAAGAGAATTTAAGCAAGGGCAACAGCGCTGTTTCACACAGAATGTGGATGCCTGCTTTTAGAGTTCGGGGAACACGAGATAGTTTGGAAAACATGAAGTTCTCCAAGAGAGAATGTGGATTATTTTGACTTATTACCTGAACATGTTAAACTTTGGTTCTTTGCCCATTTGTAATGAGGTCTCTAAAATTAAGCAACATTTAACCTTGTAATTATTCCTCCAGATAACTGTCTCCCAGGAACTAGGCTTACAGTAAGCTACCTAAGGGCATAAGGTAGGTGTGAGATGCTTTCCCTTAATTCCAGTGTTCTATCTTGTTGTTATAAAGCCTGTATGGTCTCTCCCTACCTTTATATTACAGCTTTATTCAAGAAGGTAAATTTGTCAGCTTTAAGCTCATGTGGTCAGTTGACCAGTAAAACTTCACAGTTGTGGACAGCAAAAGCCTCTCCCCACTTTGCTGTTCCCCAGCCTCCAGCCCTGGAGTGATGGAATTTCGAAGCTTAAGTTTTTAACAGAAAGCTCATGTGCAAATGAGTTATCACCAAATGTGCCAAGTAATGTTTGGGGAGTGGAGGAGGGGGAACAGTAGCATTTTTGGATGCCCAGTGTCATTCCTTGTGAGGACTCCACTGGAGGGGAGAGGAAGAGAGGAAATGGGAATTTCTTTCTGAAAAGTGAAGCATCAAGTTGACCGTGAAGAATTAGCTGTCCCTGTCAAAATCTGAAACCAAATGTTTCCTTTAAAGGACTTGCCCTTAGTCAAAGTCACAACAAGGGGAGACTCAGTTGTATACCACTGTGGTATGACAAGCTGAAACTAAATGCTGAGATTATTCATCACTCTTAATTACGCCAAGTTAAGCCTTCTTCATTTGTTTTAATTGCATCTCTGTAATATTACTATTTCAGATAGTTCAGAAACAACCGGTTTAAGAATAAATACACCCCTGAAAATGTACAAGAAGCAGGATTAAATTATTAATGCCAATTATTTTCTTTACATTAAATTGGGAAGCAACTCAAAGATTGTGGGACACCAATGAAATAGAATGTATAGGTGCCTATAAACTTGTGGGTATCTTAAGATATTATTTTTGTTTTTTTCAAATCAAATGGAAGCTTTCTTAACCTCTAATGAAGAACAAAGGAGATTTTTATGTTAGTTGTTGGTATGGCTTGTCTGAAGACCATTGATGTAAATGTCATGTCTTTATAGGAAGGTAAAAGATGTGATTTGAAGTTTCATTTTTGTGTTTAGAGGTATCAAAATTACGCAGCTGAACTATTGGATTTAATCTGCCATGCATAAATTCAAAATAGCCACATGCTTTTTAAGTGTGTAACTGAAAGCTAATAAATACACAAACTGTATGTTTAAGTATAAATTAGTGTAACTATTGATATGGTTCTGCCAGTATTTCAATTCTAAACTCTTCATTTCAAGATTTTGAAACTCTACACAATGGTAAAACTGTGTTCCAAACTATCTGGAGGACATTGTCCTCAAGAGATCAGGGATAAAAGCTCAGTACTAGAAGTATATATTTTTTAAGTATTGTTGCATGCACAAAAAATAAATGCAGAGCTCCTGAATGTGATATTACACCTTCTACCAATTTGACTTGAAGGATATTTGCTTAATAAAAACAAAATGGTTTAAAACTTACGTTTCAATATATTTTCACAATAGGATGAATAAGCAACGCTTTCAAACTACTAAATAATAAATCTCCTTAACTGAAAAGAGTAACTGAGAGGATCCATACAGGCAAAGCTCTGATTTTCTGTAGTGCTGTGATTAACGTACAATCACTTCGGGAAAATGGATTGCTAAAATCTCTCAAAAAAGATTTCTTTTTTCCACTGCAGATACTGTGTTATTCATTAGTATCACGATATACTGAGAAACTATTGCACTGTAACAATTTTATGGCTCTCTAAGTATGCTTACATCAGGGTTATGATACAGATGCAGAATGCAGAGTTGAATTTGGAATACCTTTTCTCTGGCAAAAATGTAAGTGTAGCTTTTCCTCCCTTTGTTATGTACTCTTTAAATACTGAAGGTTTAAAAAGTTAAGCCCAAAGGCGCAAAATTGGTCACTGAGTAATTATTTCTTAAATATGAAAAAGGCATTTTGCATAGGCTCTGAATACAATTCTGGTTTTAACCAGGAAAAAAGTTGTGATTGAATACAGTGCATTCACCCTCAAAGGAGGAAGGTATTTAATCAGTTCAAATTTCAAGGTCAGTGATGTTTCTTGGTAGTTCAGAAGCAGAAAGAAGTTAAAAATTTGGATAGTTCTGCTAACTCTGAAGACTTAACTTTTTGATGACTGAGGTGAATGATTGGCTTTTCCAAATGATCAGTTGGTTACCCATTGAGTAGAGTGATTCTTGGAAACTGAAAAAGAAAGCAAAATTGCATCAGTACATCCAAAATTGAAGGTACATCCCAAGTAGAGCCAAGATCCCATGGCTGTATATGATGAGACAGTAATCCTCTCAGCATCTGTACATACGCTGTTGCTGTATGTTAACTGAAATCTCAGTGTATGCCCCATACCCTGTATGGGGCCTTCTACTTGCAAATCTTAAATGAGGATGCATCCACTTCAAACAACATTTTAGTTTAGTTACATATCTGGGGAGAGGAATACACAGCTGTGTCTTTGTTTTTGTATTTTTTTCCCCCACTGATCATTAAGTTGTGGTGGGGAAAATTATACTTTTCATTTTGCCTTTAAATGGCGAAGTACCTTGAAAAGGATAGTCATACTGCCACTGTGCGTGACGGTTAGTGACTTCTTGTTATTTTGTGGGTGTCTTGTATGCAACCATGAGTTTGATTTGCCGTGTTCTTGTTCTGGTCTCTCATTTTCTAGCTGGAATGTGAAAATTTCTTCCCCAAGGTTAGGAAGCGTATCTAGTTACTTAGCAGTGATTTCTTCATTTCTTCTATCAAGTTACAGACTTTAGGTTCATGGAAGGCAGGTCCTGCTTGACCAACCTGATCTCCTTCTATGACCAGGTGACCCGCCTAGTGGACAAGGGAAAGGCTGTGGATGTGGTCTACCTGGACTTCACTAAGGCCTTTGACACCGTCTCCCACAGCATTCTCCTAGAGAAGCTGGCGGCTCACGGCTTAGACAGGTGTACTCTGCGCTGGGTCAAAAACTGGCTGGATGGCCGGGCCCAGAGAGTTGTGGTGAACGGAGTTCAATCCAGTTGGCGGCCGGTCACGAGCGGTGTTCCCCAGGGCTCAGTATTGGGGCCAGTTCTGTTTAATATCTTTATCAATGATCTGGATGAGGGGATCGAGTGCACCCTCAGTAAGTTTGCAGACAACACCAAGTTGGGCGGGAGTGTTGATCTGCTCGAGGGTAGGAAGGCTCTGCAGAGGGACCTGGACAGGCTGGATCGATGGGCCAAGGCCAACTGCATGAGATTCAACAAGGCCAAGTGCCGGGTCCTGCACTTTGGCCACAACAACCCCATGCAGCGCTACAGGCTTGGGGAAGAGTGGCTGGAAAGCTGCCTGGCGGAAAAGGACCTGGGGGTGTTGGTCGACAGCCGGCTGAACATGAGCCGGCAGTGTGCCCAGGC
>NW_008824930.1:3005822-3009225 GCF_000699105.1 Pygoscelis adeliae
GGGAGGTTTAGATTGGATGTAAGGAAAAATTTCTTTACTGAAAGAGTAGTTAAACATTGGAAGAGGCTGCCCAGGGAAGTGGTTGAGTCCCCATCCCTGGAAGTATTTAAAAAACGGGTAGATGAGGCGCTTAGGGACATGGTTTAGTGGGCATGGTGTTGTTGGGTTGACGGTTGGACTCGATGATCTTGGAGGTCTCTTCCAACCTTAACGATTCTATGATTCTATGATTAGGTGGCATCAGTTCAGACTTCAGGGTAAGGAAGTAGCTGCTAAAAAAAACCTTGATCTTGTCCAAGTTCAGAGGCTTAGAGAGGTGCAAAACAGAAAATGCAATTCCTGAACTGTGATTAAAATCTCCTTGCCTTAATTCTCTCTTTTTTTTTTTTTTTTCCTAAGAAATGAAAAGCTGCTAAGCAATTCAGAGCTTGACACCTGTACTTCAGATTTACTATTGCTATGAGTTAGCTTTGTGTGTTTTGGTCTCTAGGGCTGGCTGAGAAACATATGGTCATACTGTGGTAAAAGCTGGTTTTTCTCTGGTATTCGTGGTGTGCGGTCTGAAGATGACTTGTTTTCTGTAGAGTAAAAAGATTTTGTATCTTCTCAGTTGCATGTGTGTCTCCGTAAGTAAATGGTTTTCCCCTAATCTTCACTTAGATGAAATGGAAATGCAGTCATTAATATCAGAGCTGAATCTTGCAGTGTGGACAATTAGTTAAGATTGTAAGCCATGTCAGCACTTTTTTAACACTGGTGCAGAGTTTTCCTTCTATAAATGTATGGTTCAGTGTCAGTCATGGTCAAGGCAGAAGAAATGTTGCAATGATAATTACCTCGTCATCGTTAAGATGGATGGTGACTTGCAGAAAAGAAGGTGCTCCTGCATGTTCCAATTAGCTGACTGTTGTCTTATCAAGTCTAAAGCATGACTTACCCTATTCCCCAATGTTAGTGGTAAGTTGAACTTGTCTTACTCTTTGCACCTTTGCAGGTGTTTTGTCAAATGTTTTGGGGCTGCTTCTTCAGCTGTAGATTGATGTCTTAAATACATTGTTGTGACTAATCCTTGTCAACATGAGTATCAGTACACAGAATCACTGGTTCAGAAAGTTCAGAATAATTCTACTGCGGTGATGCTTTAGGTAATACTGACTTCCCCTTAGACTATGTTCATTCCTTGTAGACAAAAATAGACGTTCCTTGCATACACAAAAATGTCTGTTTGGCGTAGCCATCCTACTTAGGATTTAATTAATGATTTTGTTTCACTGATACAAGCATTAATAGCTATATTTTTATGCTTATATTATGTAACCTGCCAAGTAGAAATGTGAATTAATGTAAAAGACAAAAGTAATATTTGTAAGCTTTTATTATAAAGGCTTAAATGTAACAGTTTTATTCGGACACTGGAAAATACCATTGCCACACCAAGGTAATGCGGCATAAATATCCGGCATTAGGACTTAGTCTTGTGCTTCTCTTTTTTTTTTAATAAATTTGCCTCATTTATTCATGTATTTAGTGCTGTGGATTGAGGTTTTCGCCCTGAACATAGCATATTGCTTCACAGTGCAACATATTAAAACATTTAAAATTCTTTGTGAGCAATACCACATGCTTGACATTTCATATAAATTAGTGAAGTGTGCTAAGAGCATGGGTAGTGCTAACTCACTACTTCTCATTTTTCTCAGGGGTTAAAAGAGAGTATCTCCTCCTGCGCTAAAAAGGGGAGAGAGCTTGATGCTTCCCTTGCTCCCTTTCCTTATCTGACAGAGATGACTTCTCACCAGTGGAGCTTTTGAATAATTGCAACATGTTATTTGAACAGACAAACCTACTGACTGAAGCAGGACTTTATTATTCATCAGTGTAATAAAACCTAACCAGAGATGTTTAGCTGTGTTGCTCCAATTTCATAACTTTTCCAATGTTGGCTGTGTACTGTCTTGTATCCTAACTTTGGAGTTCCCGTGCAGTCATACTTTAATGCCATTAGGATCTGAAGAAACCATCTGAAGATAGCTTTGTGTTTGAGAGAGAGCAGGGTGTGTGTGTGTGTGTAGACATATACATACGTGTGGTCTTTTTAAAGAATTGGGGCCTCTACACATTTTCCAGTCTGAAGGAGGTCCTGTTGGTAGTAGTGGGTAAGTAGTAGTGGGTCAGTGCCTTATTTACAGCTAAAGAACTTGCCCTTCTTGAGAACGTGTTCTTTACTTTCCTACAGGGGCTTATGAGGAAGTAGAAAAGGCACTGGTACCAACTTATTTGCAGGTACAGGACTCTTGGCTCAGTATAAAGTACGGAATTGCTGTCATAGGTTTAATCAAACCTGGCCAGTGATATGAGGGTCAACTGTTGTGTAGGAATGTCCTGTTTTATGGTTACATCTCAGGGTGGGGCATAGTCCATCAGCACTCTTGTCTACTGAAAGGTGTTTCTTTGCTGGTGTGTGTGTGTAAGTGTACCACTAGAGTTGTGCCACAAAATGTATGGCTAGGTACCCACCAGCAAACCTGTTTGCCTGTTTAGTATGCAGGGAAAGAAAAGGAGTGATGATCACCTTTGGGACTCAGCAATACGAAGCTGAAGAGAACGGAGCTGCTTCTGCTGAGCTCCAAAGCCCTATAGAGAATTTGTTATAGGACGGCGTGGAGGAGACTCACTTGCAATTCTCCCAAAGTCAAGCTTTTATCCTAACCCAGTTAGGATGTGTCCTCTGGCTAGTAACCTGCTTGTAAATATGTTGGAATTAATTCCACTGGAACCTGCACAGAGTACTTAGGGTGGGGAAGACTGTTACCAACTGTGTAAAAACTACTGAGTGGTTCCACATGTTGAATTTCCTTCCCCTTGTTGTTCACATCACCACCAAACGTTCTCTCTGGCAAGCACACTCCTGCTTTCAGGTATTTAGGCTTGGCATTGAGAAATAGAATGCAACATTCTTTTTTCTGTCTTCATGTCTTTGCCTGTATTTTTTCCTCCCTTAAATCTCATATGCTTACTGTACTTAGTTGTGCCCTTTTGGATCCTTAAAACTCCAAACTTTATTCTTGTCTGCATTCCATTTTATACCCATAGAAATTAATTTAATTTCCTGTGCGTACCTACCTCCCCCCCTTTTTTTCTTCCCCCAATCTGCAATTTTGTGCTGTTTCTCATTATCCTTTGTTGTGAGGTTTTGAGAAAATTTACAAAGTAGAGGGGGCTTAATCCCCATAACTATTACTCCATACCACCCAACCCCTTCTAGCCCCAAAAAACAACCCTCCTTTAACAGACGCTTGAACAGTTAACTGTGATCTAACATTCAAGGACAAAGATTGCTTTTTGACTTTTAAAGTCAAAGTTTAGTTACTGCTGGTGCTTGAGCAGAGGGAGTCTCCTCTGT
>NW_008824930.1:3009235-3010327 GCF_000699105.1 Pygoscelis adeliae
TGCTCCTTGCCTTTCTTTCTTAATCCATTTCTCTTTTTGTGCAGGAATTTGTGAAGCTATGTAGAGCCAAATTTCTTGGCAAAAGGACAAGCATAGTGTTACCTCACCACCATGGTTCTACTTGGTTTCTTTTGGAGGTGGCAGTTCTGTGGGATTCTATGGGGTACCTCTGCGTAAAACTGTTTTCTCAATAGTGCAGGTTCTACAGTATAACATGATTTTTGGTTTCTTCTCTTAATTTTCCTGGTAGAGTTAAGTATCCTCCACATAAATGCATGCTGCTTTCATGGCCACAATGAAAAATTGAGTATCTGTAGCTGTTCTGCCTCCAGCAGTGACTTATCCTTGTGCCTAACGGTGGAGAGAATTTACATCCAGTGTGAATATATTCCTTTTCTTTAGAACCACTTCTCACGGGTATGATTTTGAAATGGGTGTACTTCAGAATGGAGGGTCACCAGGCTTTTCTTAGTAATAGTTAGGGATATTGAGAAGAAGTTTTTGTGGTTAAGCTTTTGAAATACCCTCTTTTGCCTGTAGAACTGAATCCATGAGCCTAGTTAATGGCCTGGAAGTGTGTGTCAGTGTCTTAAGAATCCACTTTGTGAAATTTCATTCTTAGTAGATTTGTTTTGGGTAAAGCCAAGAAATGAGACTTTCTTGGGAACAGCAACTCTTGAGTTGTCAACTCTGGTTACACATGCTGCTCTTCTGACAGTTTCCTTTGTGAAGGCTGCACTTGTAGGAAAGGAATTCTGATCTGATAAGGACTGTATTGTAGTTATTAGTCCAGAAACATTACTATTCCTACTGTTAACCTAAGATAATATATACTCTTGTGCAGTAACCATTTTATAGCAATCAGAAGAAAGGGATAAAAACACTGAAAGACTTTAGCCAGGCATGACTTGTAGATGGTAGTGTTACCCGTAAAATTGAGCTTACAGGAAAAATAGCGTGCTGCATTTTCTGTTACTGCATTTTTCTAGTCAGGGTCAATTCTACTACTTTTGAGGAGATTATTGCCTCTAGGACTTAGACACAAGGACTTAGTCCACCAACTTCCCGTGATGTTTTCTGATGGGGGAATCC
>NW_008824930.1:3010346-3030015 GCF_000699105.1 Pygoscelis adeliae
AAGGAAGGAGGAACAGCCCATCCTAGTTTTCTAGCTGGTTGCACCTGGCAAGTTGTGCCTGGAACATCTTTTGTGAAAATGGGATTGTGTTCTTTCCTGACATCGAGTGGAAAAGCAACATTTTATGATTATGTAGGCTGTTACCTGAATTCAGTTTGCTATCATTCTGTTCAGTTTAGGAAAACCTAATTTAAGTCCTACTAGCAGTTGAAAAAGCAGTCATTGCATTGTGGTAAAATGCCAAACAGAGAAGAGGGCTGTAGTTAATGTAATCTCCTGATTATTTTCTGGAGAGCCGCATGTATTCTGCTTTTCCCATGGTATTAACTGATCTATATTTTATGACCTTCTGTGCTCAACCAAACATGTTTCCATCCTTGGAGCCTTTCCCTCTGATACCTGTTGTCCAAGTTATTCAAGCTTTTCAGTATTAGACTAGTGCAGGAATCTTTTGCAATTGCTCTGATATGAATGGGGTTCAGGATATTTACATCTGTGTAGGCACAAGATTTGTGAACAGAGATTTGTCTTATTCTAGGTAAACTTTGACTGTATGATTACTGCTTGGTGGTTGCTTAAGAACAGCTTTGGGACCAGCAGAGGAGAAGAGCCTGTATAAAACCAGCACTACTCTTTTCAATTAGCAGAATTCAGCCTTTAAGAACATTTAGGGGAAAGATTGTTCTTGCAGAAACTAGCCTCTGATTTGTCACTTTTATTAAGAACAGTATGATCGTCACTATTACTCAATAGATAAGACTTTGAAAGATGTTCGTGTTCCTCTCCCAATTCCTAGGAGAAAAGTGCTTTTCCTGTCCTAGGTATAGAAGAGCACGCTTGTGGTGCCAAATGTGAACTGTATTAATGGTGCTTTTTTGGACAAACCATAAATGCTTTGAAGACCTAATTTTCTGTAAATGTGTGTCCTTACAAACACTTAAATTTCACCCTCTTTGCAGCTGGTTGTTTGAGGGGGGAGGGGAACAAACAAAAACCAAACAAAATAACAGTTGAGCATCTTGATAATCAGAAGTTTCTCATTTGGAAATGTTTTCCCATTTAGAAATTATTGCTTTCAGCTGTGAAAATAACAGGCTTTTCCTGTTAAAAGAGGGAGGGAGGATGCATTTAAGTATTTAAAATAAATATCAATTCTGTTTTGCAAGTATGGAAAAATAATGACGCTTGTTTTAAGATTGCACAGGGATTCCATAAATATTGCTTGCATTTGTGGATGAGTTATTTCATTAGGTCAGGTTAGAGAAGCCCTGCTTGAAAATGGAGCTCTTAATATTAATGCTGAAGCTGTGCTGTTGCCCTTCTTGAGCAACCTCTTCAAAGAGAAAATACCTTAGGGGCTGTATGTAAACAGAAGCCTCAAATAAAGTTCTTTTATTGGTTGCACTGACATAATCTAGCAGTGATAATTATCTCAAGGCTGGCTAACTGCAGAGTGCTTGGAGAGATTTGCTGTGTTTGAGTGAGAACCACCAGTCTATCAGAAGATGGGATGTTTCAAAATACTGCCAATCAGGTTCATTTCGTATCTCCCACTTTTCCTAAAAAGCAGCCTGACATTTATTCATGGTACCTTCTCTCTGTGACAAGAACAACTGCTGTTCAGGCTTTTTTCCAGGTATAGTCAAATATTTTACAGAAACATATTGTGACTCAATGAAGTGTGACTTGGTAATCGGAGTGGAAGCCTCCAGCGAGTGTGCAGTATCGGATAGCTGGACAATAAAACTTCTTGCTGGCATGTTGCTTTCTCTGACCATTCAAGTGTTACCGAAGGAGAAAAACAAAGCTTTGTGTTAAGGAGCTACATGTGCCACCCAGTGAGAGTTTCAGGTCTCTGTTTTTTTTTCCATTTTCTTTAAGAGCAAAGGTCAGAGTACCATCTGCCTGGTTTCTTCAAATTACCCCACCACCCACAAAAGTGGGTCCAATTCAGCCCGAGACCTCCACTGAGTGCCCTCCTCTGAGAGCAGTGTTACCTGCTGGTCTCTCCCACTGCAGCGTGGAAATCTGCTCTCCCGTCTGGGAGGATGGGCTTTGAGTGAGAAAGTCCAGTGTTACATTGATTTTGTGATCGTTTCAGGCAACAAGGATGGAAACGTTTTGACGTAGGGGCTGTTCTGAAACAGAACAGGTAGGTATTATGCCATATGCCTGTTGCTGGGTGGTGTTGGTAGTGGCTTTGCTTTAAAGAAAGACAACAGTGTGTTTTTCAAAAATAACTTGTCTCATGCCAAAGTATGGCTTTGTGAAAGTATTGTGTGAAAGATGCTTTAATCAGGCATGTACTACCAGGTTTTTTTATTATACTAGTCAAAGGAAGAATTTTAGGCAGAAATGTATTTAATAGGTAGCCAATGACTATTGCTTTCAAAGGAGTTGCAGAAGTACTACTTGGAGCATAATGTTAGGTTACTTGGCCTTTCCTGAAGGTGGTGTACATAAAAACCAAATGCAGTTTCATGTTCAGACAAGTTTAGTTTGCAGAGTTGACTGAAAAGCTTAAATCCATGTGCGTGATAAGAGAATGGAGAATTACTCAGCATGGTTTCTCTTTTCGGAAACTTGAATAAAATGTTAAATCAGAATGGTTCTGTAAAGAGCAGCACTTCAAAAGAATATTACTGCAAGTAATGCCCTCCACATCCTGGGAGGAGAGAGAAATAAGCAAGACACATGCGCAGTGTGGTCCTGCACTTTAAAACATAAGGAGTCCAGTTTTTAACTTTGGGGCTTACATTCCTTGTTTAACATGAATCGAAGAAACAGGGAAAACTACTGCCTCTCTATCTTTTTTCTTTTTTTTTTTCCCTAAGCTCTTCCTTTAAAACAGCAGTTCAAACTTAGCCCAGACTGCTATTGGCCAAAAATGGTGAGTAGCTGTAGTGTGCTCTCCTTGAAGCACCTAGCACAAGAGAATTGTATTCCCATTTGGCCTGGCTTCAGCCTTGACGGGCAGTGGTGGTTGGATGAAGTTTGTCTTTCAGGATGGAACTGAAGGTACTGCTCCCGATGTGTTCAGCTGTAGTTAAAGACTTGTAGGAGACTGGTAGTGACTATTAACATACTTAGGTTGCCTAGGAATAAACTTTCTATTTACACCATTAATTTTAAAGGATATGCATCTATGGTTGCTAAAGCTTTACCAGACCAACATTGACATAGAGTAAGATGGGGGGGAAATGAAGACGAGCACAAACTACCAAATGCTAATCTGAAAGTTTCTTTTAACTTTTGACAAATTCTATGGCACTGGTTGATATTACTAGAAAAATATCTTTCGATCATTATCCTATTTGTGTTATTCCACTGTTTTCCATGGTCTGGCTCATGAGACATAATTAGTTGCTTTCTGTTTTCCTCTGATTTCTTTTGGACTAGTTTGTTTTGGAAGGTGAGCAGGCTGCAGTAATAAGCAATTGCATTGTCAGCTTGAGTTGTGCTTCCTATTCTGATTAGATTCAGATCCATGAGTGTAACTAAGGAGGAAACATGCATGCCAGGAAAAGTAAAAATTTTGAGCAGCTCTGATATGGAACAATAAGCTATTCTGCTCTTGTGCCTTTCCTAGAGGAGACTAATAGATTTGACAGAACGGTAGGTTCTTGGGAGTCAAGTGCTTTGTGGTCTGGAAGCCATCAGTTCTCTCTCAAATTTCTCTCCAGATAATACTCTTAATGAAAATGATGAGACTCTCTTGTGGTGGATTATCAGCTAAAACATGCAGTTTGCCGCTGGGGTTTTAGCTCAATTTGGAGTCTGAAATTTGAGACTTTTTTTTTGTTCCTTGAAGGATCTCATTTGTTCATTAGTGGGGGTTTCTAATGGACATTGCTCATGCAAATTGGGGATATTTTTTTCTGTTTTGTTTTAAGATATCTTTTGAAATACTGGAGTACTGTTGTGTCATTATTTGGGTGCAGATTTAAATGATAATTATAGTTGACAGCTGTAGTTCTTGAACCACTGGAAACTGGCATGTTTCACCAGAGACTGTGACAAAGTGTAACGGGAATGCTCATATGAATCAGGTTGAACACAACTGTCAGTGAGTGTAGGGTGAAAAAACAAATAATTCCAATGATACAAAATTACTTTGCAAAAATGTCTTACATGACAAATTTTATTCATGAGCACTCGTCTACATGCTAGGTTTCAAAACAGGCCTCGTACATGAAGACTCCCAACTCAGACTCAGGGCTTTACATACGAGTTTTGAAGTCATGTCTTAGTTGTACAACTAGGAAATTGTTTAGGTTTAAATGAACAATATTGTTTTAATAGATGAAACACTGTGCATAAAATGTTTGATGTGTGGCTTAGCTTGGAATCATTCTTTATCCTTATGGTGTGAAGTTAGCATTATGTGTTTTCTAAAAGCATAGCAGCAACCTGTAAGTGTAGAAGAAATGCTGTTTGGATTATTATCATTGATGCTTGTCTCCTATGGTGTACAGCACAAATGGATGTTTTTTCTGAATATGGCAGCAGATAACAGTGCAGTATCAGCTTGAGAAGAAATGAAATCTACATGTGTGTTAAGCAGAAGAAATAATTGAAAATCTTGTGTATTAATAAGCTAAACTCTTGGATAAAGATTAAAACAATTTAAATGCAGTATTGTCTTTAAACAAGTTTTCTGATAAACGTGACACATTATAATGTCAAAAATGTTGCTTGTTCAATTTCTAGCTATTGGTGTGACACAAGTTTTGTTCTGTGGGTGTTCAAAATATTGGTCCATGGATTTGGGGGGAGGTCTATCAACACAATTGGTGCAAAAGGCAGTATCTTAAGTTATCCTTCACTGTAAATGTGGAAGTTTTGAAAAAGGAAACATTCTGAAATGATTGGGATTATTGGCAGGATTAGCTGTTGTGGAAACATGAAAGAAAAACTTAGTGACTGTGGCTGTTGGTTTTTCTCTGAGATCATCTAGAAGTTGTGAACTCCTTTCTCACCCCCTGCTTGCAGAGGATTGTTCAATGTTTTATAGAAATTGCTGTACAGGATGTTAACCCCACGAAGACCTGTCATGTAGGGTTCAGTCCTACTGGGAATGAAGTGTACATGTAAATTCATTGTTTTCGGCCAGTGTTGCTTCTAACAAAAACTCTTTTTGTCTTATATGTGGAGACCTATGTTACTAAATGTGCATCAGCCAGATAACGCTCTCTGACCATATATAGTCTGTCTGAGAAAATGTACTTTAATGAAAGTAGTATAGAAGCTATCTAAACATAATCCTCTGGCTTCAAGAGTCTTGGTTCTTCATGTTGAGCGTGCATACCTGCTCAAAAATTGGCAGATAACTTACTTTCTTCCAGTAGCACAGTTGGCAGACTATTGGCTGATCACCAATAAATGAAGTTATTTTGTTCAGTTTTGTTCATATTATCTCAGTTTAACTCTGGGCTTCCAAGGCATTGCTTTGATGTGAGAACAAAATTTGACCCTTACCCTCAGGGTGATGGCATTCACTCTGCAAGAATTAAGATGCATCTAAACATTGGCTATGAATTTCATAACTGTATGAGATAAATATTAGATGGGAACCATGAGTGATAAATATGGTAGTGCAGAAGAAAAATACTGTTAGGCAGAGAGATTTATTCTTTCTAGTACATGACATTTTCCTTTCTTATGAAGGAGAATTATATGACTCAGTAATGAGCTGTGATTTATTTAACAATGATATATAACTTATTCTGAGAGGCAGTACAGTCAACGGGTGGCCACAAGAGGAGGAGTCTGTGTGCATTACTTTGTTAATCCAGGAATTTCCCAATGAGATGTTGGTTTATTGGTCTCTTACAGCCATCTGATGCCTAAAACAACGTACAGTATATTTTGGTTTTGGACACTGATAAGTGTTAGCCTTTTTTAATGTACTAGATCTGATATTCCGAGTCAAGCACTGCTTTCTGTGTACAGTGATATTAGTCTGTGTTCATCAGCTGATGCAATTTGTTTTGCTGTGTTTTGAAGTAGCTGAGCAGTGTATGCTAGCATATTTCTTTATATGTAAGCTATGTAGTGACTGATGGGCCTGATTTCACTCACACACACGCATGCCTTTTATCTAATGGAGTTATCTGCATTTATACAAAGTGGATATGATGTAATGATGTAGGATACTTGTTCCTAGTCACTTTGTGGAAGTACCAAAATAATGGGGAAAAAAAAGTGTATAATGTTTTGGGGGTTTTTTTTGTTTGTTTGTGGTCTGGGGTTTGGTTTTTTTTTTAGACTTGAATATTGACTGAACTTGAAGTAGTTTAAAGTTAGAGAGGATTGTTGTTATGGTTAACTTTCTAGGAGCTACTAAGACTTCAGAGAGAACCACACTAACAAGAAATTGAGGAGTAAAACAAGTACATCTGTTCAGTAATGTGAACAGCATGAATATTGTGGGAATTGTTGGGGAAAAAATGGTGTAATTCACATTTAAGTGTTATGCTGTGTTTAAGTGTTATGCTGCATTGCTGTATGATCAGATGAGCGATACGTATGTGAGAAGCAAAAGCTGCTCCATTTAAAGGCTAACCACACATTTTGCTTGGGGGGGGAAATCACACGGGAATTCATACATTCAAGCAAATTGAATGGATATGTTAACACCGTAGCTTTCTCCGTGTCTAGGAGTGCTAAAATGGCATTAATCTACACTTTTGTATTTGTATTTCCAGGTGTTACTGTATGTTGTGTGGTCATTCTAATTATGTAAAAATTAAGAGGGATCATTAACCTTTTTGGAATATTGGTGGATCAGTGGATTTTTGTAATCATAGCTTAAATCAGTCTATCACATCTTCAAGTGATGAAGCGTATGTGCAAGCCTGCATATTACTTATATTAATAACATGCCTCTTAATTTTCTCTTACGCTATATATGTATGAAACTTAAGTGTAAGAAAACAGGTAATAGAAATTATAGCAATTTTTAAAAGTTAGTTTAAAAACAACTGCTGCAACTGCAGCATGTCTTTAACAAACTAAAAGGTAGTGACTCTGCTGCAAACTAACACCTGAATTTAAAACAATAGTTAGATATTCTGGACACATATGTGAATAACTGTCTATAGGCAACAGTCTAAAAAGTTTGGAGGAAAAAAGAATTGTGATTCTAGCGGGTTTTTTTCTTTGTCTCCCTATAGAACCTGTGATGTACGTGTGAACATTTAATTGATCCTCTTTCAAACTGGCCAGCTGTGATAGCCAGTTAACACTGAAAGGGGATTCCATGGTACTGTGGTATTATTTTGAAGATGGTAATATTTCTGGTTGTATTTATTGAGAAATATTACTGAGAGCCATCTTTCTGGTTCATGGAGACTGGTGTCTCACAGATTTGGAGAGCGATACTTGGGCTTCTTAAGAGCTTCTGTAAATGCCTTGCCTCTGTATTGGGAAGAATGGATGGTTTTTCAGTGTTGTCACGGATGTGACTAGCATATTCTGATTTAGTCTTTTACAGGTTGAGTGTGCATTTTGTTTCTAAGTTCTTCCTGACTCTAGGAGGAGTGGATTTTGCAAGGCTGCCTTAAGGCAGGAGACATTTTGTATAAATCAGGAGGAAATGTGAGGGAAGACAGAGGTGTTACCTGCACTCCTGGTATTGTCCAATTGATGTGGGATTTCAAGGAGACTGGATGCTTGAGGACTGCAGGACTAAGCATGACTAAAGGTTGGAATCTCCAAACAAGTCTTAAAGAGGCCCCTGGGAGGATACTGTAAAACCAAATGCCCAGTTGGTGACAGCACACACACTGGCGAGTTGCCTTATACGGATAACAAAGACCTCAGTTTTGGGGTGAAATAGTTACTGGTCAAAACTCGCTTGCCATGTGAAAATGAGTCAGTGATAGGAATGCTGAGTGGGCACTGTAAGATCACAGCATTAATGAAACATCTAATGGATGATCTGGAAGTGGTTGAGTTGGAACAGTTTAAGAATTCTAGGAACTGAGCCTTGAAAGAGAAAATAAAACTGTAAATCATCTGAGGAGAAAAGCATTCAAAATGAGCATAAACAAAGTAGATCATAATTCTCAGCAAGTATGTTTGCTGCGTATACAGTATTAAAACCCAACACTTAGTGTTGATTTAGAACAGGCTCGTTGCAGTATAATCAGATTTTTATGACCTACCAAATATTGTTATGATCAATGGTTTCCTTACGTTGAAACATTTCTTTGCAGGATTGGCTACTCAGCCAGAAGTGCAGGTGAATGTAGTCCAAAGTCCAGACCCTTTCTTTTTTCTCGGTAAAAGAAGCAGCAAAAAAATAAATGAACTCTTACAGTGCCAGTATATTTCCATTTAAATACATTTAGATTGGTCAGCTGTTAGCCTTGACATTGAGTTTCAAAGTATTTGGTTCACTTATCTATGCCAAAAGTTACGTCCTTGACATACGTTTGTAAACTCAAGCATCCAAGCATCGCTTAAAATTTTTTGCCTCTGTTGTTAAATGTTATAAAAACATCTCTACAAGCATTACACTTGCAATTAGTCTGTTTAAAGATTCGATGATGACAATAATTCACCTGAGGGCTTGTTTTATTACAGAACTTGGCTATTTAATGACTTGAGATTGCTTTGAAAATTCTAACTTAATTGTGATGCTCCTGTGTGGAACTAACTCATGTTTTAAAAAGGACCTACTGTTCTCAAATATGGAAATATGGTTCATTCCAACCCCCAGTATACCCATTTTTATTTATCCTAGAAAAACTTTTCTCTGAGTTTTAACCCATCAAAAGCTAACCCTATCTGGTACATCTAGGCCGAGTATCCTAGAAATACAGAAATTGAACTGGAAGGAAGGATTCCTACTCATCTTTTTGACCCCCATGGTCTTTAAGGAGTGTGTTTTATTTTTGTGTGAGGTGCTCTGATTCTGTTCTGTTGCCTGTAATTTTAAATCTGGTTCACGTGAGGCCGGTCTACTTCTGCAGCTGGTAAGCGCTGCTCTTTTACGGCACTGTAGTTGTAACGAAATCTCCTCAAGGTCCATATTAATGTTGCCATAAGAGATGGGGGATGAAGCTGTGGGGCAGGATGGATGAAATCGAAAAAAATGTCATGTGTCTGTCTCACCCAAAGGATGTGATAGATGAGTTTTGTTCTGATAGACCTCAGCTTTTTTACTTGCCCTGTGCTTCAGGAGGCTTCAGGAAGGCTCTCTCCAAGTATGTTGCTGCTAGTTAAAATTCAGCGCTGTGTTCCTTGTTGCAGAGATGTTGAATATAGTGAGGGAAAGGGGGAAGAAGAAAGGGCTGAATTTGTTTAATTGGCAATGGCTTTTTCTGGCACACTAGCATGCTCTTGATGATGCTATTTATGGATGCCCATTGCCAGAAATAACATTCATGTCAAATTATACTTCATGGTTGACAAAAAATTATCTCTCCAGCATGTTGCCATATTTAAGCCATTTGTTCACTCTCTGCTGTTATTTGTTGTTTCAAACCCCTTTGGTGAATCTTTTCAAATCTTTTGCTTGTTCTGTATTTTCTTTCACTCTTTAGAAAAAAAAGTGTAGATCTATAATTCAATATTGGAAAGTTGGTTCTGGCAAATGTAAAATAAAAATTCTTACAGTAATTTTGCAGCTGTTTGTTTTCTATATCCAAATTGCTTTCTCTTTCTCAGACATCAGTAACTCTGTAACTCTCCTACTAGTCAGCTACTGTTCCTTTTGTTATATATGAACAGTTTTTCTGACTAGTAGCAGGCGTTTTTCATGGAAAGAAGAGAGGAGTTCTTTGTTCAAAACAAATGCAGATTTCAAGTCTTAGAGCACAGATTTTTATCTGAATTCACAAGTTTCTTGTCTAGTGGCAGTATTTAGCTGGCATCTGTGTCAAGTAGCATGTTCTTCTGTGCTGTTTGAGTGGCCAGTATCTGGTCCCAAGACACTATGAATTAAACATAATTATCAGTTTTCCATTCAAATCTTTTAGTTGAATTTTCATGGGAACTCCATTGTTTTTTTTTTTTCTAAAAATGAGCATCTGTTACAGATAAGCTGAATTACTATGGAATTTTGTTTTTAAAGGGAATTAATATCCCTATGTTCCTTTCCAGACATCATCCTGGGGATATCTATTGCAAATATGTAAGTTTGTAAGGAAAACTAGTTTTCTAACAGTCAGTGCTACCAACTGCAAGCAGCTGTCTTGTTTTTTCTATGTCCACAGCTGCCCATCTTGGGTAACCAGGTGATTTTGTATTCTCACCTGTTGTTTGTGCATTTAAAAGTTCTGGCTGCCGTGCTAACTCCAGCTGTCTTTTTCCCTCAGGGTTTAGTTTGGCCATATGTGGTCATCAAATCATAGTGGTCAGCTGCTGAGACCGATTAAGTCATTTAGCTGTTCAGGTCTGAAATAAATTAAGCAGCATGAAGTAAGGCCAATCTCCCCAATGCAGTTGTCAGACTTGTATCTCTCTCCAGAAGAAAGACATGTTATTTGCTTACATAGTACATCAAATGGCAAACGTGCTTGGGTTTTTGTGCTTGCCTTGGAACGGCTGCAGTCTTGGAAGGGTTGGAAGAACAGTGGGAGCCAAGTGAATTACCCAGAACTCCACGGGACTCATTTTTGCAATTCATCTAGGAACTGGAAATCAGATCTGCAAGGCAAGAGAAACTTTCATTGCAAGGCAAGACTCTTGAGGAACAATGCTATGCCATGGCAATAAAGCTGCCCATAGCATTTTTTACTTAAAATATGAATTTGTTTCCTAACAGTTTAGTTTTGCTTTGGTTTGTGGTTTGTTGGTTACTTTGTGTGTCTTTGTTTTGTTTTTAAGAGTAATGGGAGGCATAATCCTAGCTCATTAGGATATACAGATATAGGTACTCCGTGGCAGACTATCCCTATCTAGCCAAAAACATGTTAATAGAAAAGCCTTTGTATCCTGAGGCGGACTTTGCCTGTTTGTTTGAAACAGCTGTCTGGAAATGTGCAACTCATTGAAAACTGAAGTGAGGGAAAGATTCTCTTTACTTCACTGCATGCCAGACCCTTTGTATTTATTTCTCTTTTTTTTTGTTTGGTAGGTAAAATGGGGAGCTGCTTCAAACTTCACTCTTTTGTTTATTCGGTGTTTGTGTGGGTTTTTACTAAGGGCAGTTTTGTATCATGTTTTCCAGAAAAATGCCATTGTCTATAATGTAGTAGTATCATGTTATCCTTTGCTCCTTTCTACAGGGGAAAAACTAGCATATTAATACATCGAAACACCAGTAATAATTCCATCCACTGATATATCACTGTAATCTGAAGGGTAGGTCAAACAATCATAAGAACTTAGAAATATATGCCAGAAAGATACCTTATGTGTCACAGGAAATTTGGTCAAGAACGTACTAAGATATGCAGGTCTTTAGCAATTGTTTTTTTGTTAGGAAAAACCCCAAAGATAAATAATTTAAGTAATCTTAAATAATTTGTAGGGTAGTTAACATCTCACTTGGCACATAATATTTACCCATCATGACGATGTAACTTGCAGGGATAAAATAATAAAATAGTATGGTTGGAGATATGGTGGAGTTGAAATACATGACTGTATTTAACTCCCTTTCAAACTTGCTGTTATTATTTCCTATTGCCCTCTCATTTGTGGCAGCAATATTTTAAATAAGCAGCATGTTGTTACTGATATCTGCACCTTTTTGGTGGCAGTTGCTTAAAGATTAGCATCATTTACTATCCAACTTCATTTAACATCCAAGTGGAACAATGGCCGCTCCATAATTCTGATGATAAAATATTATAGGAAAGCAGATGGGCTTGTAAGTGGATAAATGAAGGACTTAAATTTGCTAAACAATTTGCAGATGCTAGAAGCACAGGGGATTAAAATGAGAACAGCAAACTTAAGACTAACAAGTATGTACACTGTGGGCCAAGTTTGCAGAGGCCTCTACTTGGCATCTTACGTGCTATTTGGTTACTTCCACCCACAATTGACTTGTTGAAGCAAAATTGGAGCCACAAAAAACAAAATGTGAAGTCCTCCTACCATAATGTGCAGAGGCAAACAGCACCTGCACCCATAAATCAGGTGTTTAACTATCTGCAGTAACTGGAATCTGCAAATGATTGAAAGCTTCCCTCTCCCTCCCATGTGATGGAAGTAATGCTTTTTGAATGTTTTTATGCATAGAGTAGGCAGCTCTGAAATAAAGGCACCTTGTCACCTTGCAGAATAGCTAAATGTTATTTCAGAACTGCAGCTATACAGTATTAAGCTTGAATGCAGTCGTGGCAAAAGACCAGTTTTTGCCATTCACACCTGCACTTAGAAATGCAATTCAAGTCCTTTCACAGAATAAAAATCTGGAAACTGGCTTTCAGAACCCTGATTCCAAAAGTACTGTTAGGGTTCCAGGAACTACCAGTGGGGATGTGCTCACTGTAACGCAACTTGTGTCAACTGTTTGAATTTCTACAAAATCATATTGTCAGGTATGGTAAGTAGAAGCCTTCTCAAAAATTGAGATGTACTAATTCCTTGAGCCAAGGGACAAAGTGCACTTATATTAGCAGTATCTTGAGACTTGCAATAAAACTGAGTTACTAATGTGAGGTTTTCTGGCTGCAGATACCAGATTCTTGCTAAAGTGTTTTCATTTCTTCAGACATCTTTCTGGGAGATCAGTGACAGCTGGAATATTCCAAAAGAGAGTCATTTATCTAGATAGCTTCCAAACTGTAGTGGTTGGTCAAAGATTGCAAATGATGAAAGTGGAAAATCCGTGGATTTAGGAATCTTTTGGAAGTCATTGATGTGGATCTTCTTCCCTCCCATTTCCAGTAAAAGTAAAACATTGTTCTGTCCCCAAAAGGCAACGCTTTCATTGTGAGAGTAAAATATGGTTTTCTACATTTATTTTCTGTTTTAGGATAGCACAATATATCAACAAATGCTATAGTATAGGTCTGTTGCTAAAGGTTGTAAGAATCAAAGAAGCATAGAGCAGTACAGTAGGATGATACCTGGAAATAAATGGTACAGCCTGTTTTAGTCTCTTCCAGACTCATTTGGTCAACTTCTTACGTGTTCCTAGTTAACTTCCAGAGTGTAGACTTGTCCTCAGTGACTTCGTGCTTAATCACGTGTGCTGTAAGCACCTTTAATTGATGGATGTTGTAACACTTGTAGTATGAAGTTTGTTACGGAGCGTATCTTGTGGGACCAAGACCTGAATATTCAATAGCTGGCAGAATGAGGTACTAAGTAGAGTTCAGTACTGCGTGCATGAGGTAGTAGTTGCCTGGCCTTGACCTTGTTAATAAAAGCAGACAGGAGGGAGATCTCTTAATACTTCTGCTGATAGGAAGCCTTTGAACAGAGCTGGCTATAATGCAGCGTAAAGGGTGGAATCCAGTGGGTTGGATGGGACAGACCTCAGTCCTGGTTTTTGATCTACAGTATGATTGGGATGGTTCATTCTTTTTCATATGAAATAATTAACTCTTTTTATATGGGGCAATAGTATGAATGACTTAATGCCATGAGTCACTCTTGAGTTTTAGTTCTAGATCTTTCTGGAAAATTTAGGTGGTATTGTTTTCATTGGATTGGATATAGGTTGTCCATGCTGGGAAGAGCTGCTTTGGAAAAGTTTGTGTACATATAGCTAATGTAGGTCTGTGGTAACAAATCTGTTATATCTTTGAGTATATCATCCTATAGTGATGTTTTCCTATAAAAATCAAATAGTATTTTCCAAAATTATAGAATAATTCTGGTTGGAAGACAACTTCAGTGGTCAAGTCCAACTGCCTGCTCAGAAGCAGGGTCAGCTATGTCATACCAGGTTCCCAGGTCTTTATCCAATTGGGTTTGGTAAACGTCCAAGGACAGTGGTTGCACAAACTCTGAGCATCCTGTTCCACAGCTTGACTTTCCTTAGGGTAAAAAAGGTTTTGCCTTTTATAGCATCTGAATTCCTCGTTTCAACTTATGCTCATTGCTTCTTGTCCTCACACCATGCACCACTGTGAAGACCCTGGCTCTGTCTTCTTGATAACCTTCTTGTAGGAATGGGAAACTGCTTTTAGCCCTCACCCCCCACCACTTCCCCCAGCTTTCTCTTCTCCAGGTTGAAGCCCATGTCCCTCAGCCTATTCTCACAGGGTAAGTGCTCCAGTACCCTGACCACCTTGGGGGCTTTCTGCTGGACTTGCTCCAGTTTTCCAATGTCTGTCTGGTATTGGGGAGTCCAAAACTGGAAGTATTGCAGATGTAGTCTCATGAATGCTGAGCAGAGGGTTTTTAACTGTGCAGTCTCCAGCCTGTACCATTGTGTGGTGTTAATCCTACTCAGTGCAGGACTTTGCATTTGTCCTTGATGAATGTCACGAGGTTCCTGTTGGCCCATTCCTCCAGTCTGTCTAGGTCCTTAAGGATGGCAGCCCTGCCCTCAAATGTGTTGACACTTCTCCCCAGTTTGGTGTGACCTGCAAACTTTAGCATTAAAAGGCTTAAAAAAGCCAAGGTCACTGAATCCCTGAAGGCAGCCATGTGGGTCAGACATGATTTCCTCTCGCTAAAGCTGTGCTGACTGTTCCTAATCACTTGTGCCCTTTTAATGCTATATCTTCTTCAATATTCTTGTAACCAAATGGGTACCTCAAGGTCTGGATGGCTGGACAACCAGATGGGCAAAAAACTGGTTGGATGATTGGTCCCAGAGGGTAGTGATTGCCTGGTTGTACTCTACCCAGGCTAGTAACAAGCACCAGAGGGGTCAATCCTGGGACCTCTCCTGTTTAACATGTGCCCAGAAATGAGTTCCAAGAGGGGACCCACTTGAACTCTGAAATTTGGGTTACTTCTCAGATGGGAGAGGTAACTTGAATAGGATTTGGATGGGCCCAGTTCAAGAAGTTGTTAATTGCAGGACGATTATTCTGCTGCAGTTTCTTATACCAAGGACTTTGCCACGTAAAGAGTTTCATATGCATTGACAGAGCTGAAAACTCCATGAATTTTCCTGTTTCCTGTAGCTAATACAGATTAACAGCACAGTAGGACTGAATTCTGAACAGGCAAATTGGTTTGACACAAAGCATCACTCCAATACCAGACCCTCGGCTGACTGAAGCATTCAATGGAGTGTCACATTAGAAGATGCTTTGTGTGGTGCAAGAAATGATCTTTTGATGAACTTTCAAAACAGCTATTGAATTGGCTGGTGGTTTCCTTACTGCTAAGTAGGTGTTAAATATCTGGCAGAGATGTTCCTACTGCCTTTTAGGAGGCATGATGAATTTCCTCAGCAGTCATTCCATTGCTATTACTTATAGTCAGTGCTTTGTTCACCCCTGCTAGGTCTAGCCCCACCGCTTGCTTGCATGCGGGCTGCTTTCCTGCAAAGGCATCCAGGCTCGGCGCAGCTTCTGCCAAGACCTCTTTCAACGCTCCCCTGTGGCTTTGTTCCAGCAGCACTAGAAAGGGGCAGTATTCACCCTCCTCTTCTGTTGGTATCCTTGCATTTTAGATGCAGCACAAGGTCCTGGAAACAGTAGATTTTGGCTGCTCAGAAGCTCCTTCCTCACAGCCCCTCTCCCCAGTTGCCTGTGCATCAACTGCGTGCCCTCGTGGGGGTGTCATCCCCATTTAGCTGTGGCACCTGGCAACCCTCCAAGCAAGGCTGTCCCATAAAGCTGATGCCCCCAAAGCCTGCACCAGCTTTCCTGCCTCTTCCCCATCTGCTCTGTCAATTGGGATTCCAAGGCTGATGCCAGTTTTCACCACGGTGCTTATGTGCCCAAAGTGGGACTTAATATTTCCAGCAGAGATGAGTGATGTACTTAATTTGACTCCTCTACAGGCCCTGTAAAATCTGTTGTTGTTTTTTTAAAACATATGAGAAAGAGAAGACAATTTTTTTTTTAATGCTTTTGATTGCTGTTGGCTGGGTATATGCAGCTGCGTATAAAACACTGCAGTTTTAACAATTTTTGCTGTGGTTTATACAGATTGACGTATCCCGGCAAGGAATGTAAGCCACAGAAAGCTGAAGATGAAACCAAGCAGGGACTATTAAACTGGTAGCAGTGAACAACTTAGTTGCAGTTTAGGATAGTATTTAATTTATGGAGGCTTCAGTTACGTTATTCCATTTTTCACTTGACACCCCAGCAGCTGAAAAGAAGCCCTTTACACACGTGCTGCAAATCCTTAGACCCAGCTCTTCCTGCCCGTAAGCTTGCACCGTAACTACATATGCCTTGTAGCTTTTTTGCTGCAATAGAAAAAATGGTACATTCCTGAAGACTTACTCCATTTCTGCTTTTCTTCTAAATTCTGTATTCAGTTGACTAATTTAAGTCTGTATTTAATTGACTGAGAGAGTCAAGTTTCTTTACTGTGGGGGGAGAGGTCTTCTCTCTGTTCAATTTATATTCTCACTGTAATAGATCTAGTAAACTTTTATAAAAGCAAACTTCTGCCTTAACTTTTTACAAAGGGATGAGGGATAGTATGAATTTGGAAAAATGTGGGGTTTTATACAGTCTGGGAATATAGATAATAGTGTGAGATAGAGGTCAAAATTTGCTGTAAAGATAGTTTACAGTATAAGACTACTCCAAACAGGAAAAATTTTTCATTTGATTGTCAGAATTTTCAGTTGTTTCCTGTCAGTTGAAACTTTATTTCTATTTTGACTTTTAATGATGTTTTCTTAATACTTGGTGCAAGAGAAAGCATTCATTTCACAATGAAAAAAGTTACATTTATTTCTGAAAACCTTCAACTATTGTGCTGACTTCTTCCTAAAATTGGGAAACTGATTGGCCATTATACCAGTCGTCTGAAAGACACTTATTTCAAGAGAAGCACATCTCGCCAAAGTACTTCCACTGAAGCTTTTCCAGCCATTTTTCTGTAAAACTGAGTTAATATTGACGCGATAACAAACGGTGCCCTGAGCATGTCTCAGAATTGGGACCAATGTCATTAGGGATGGAGGAAATGCTTTTCAGTGTCTCTTCACTTGCGGAGTAATTTGGGATTTTAGCAACCTTGATTTACTCCCATACAGATCAATCAATTTTTGGAGACGGATTAACTGTATGTGGAGGAGATAAAGGCTATGTAGAACAATGCTTCAAGGCTTTTGTTCTTTAGCATAATGCTCATTATTTCTTCAGCTGGTTTATTGGTTTCTTTTTTTGCATATAGTGATGAAATAACACTTATAAGGTTAAAAAAGGTTTGCAAATCATTACAGCGTGTGAATGTCATACTGACTATTGTAATAAAGGTGGGCAAGGATTTTACTGGCTTTTTCTGGAGGAGAACAAAGAATTTCAAGGGATGTCTTGGGACACTGGGACCAACTGCTCTGCTGTTGGAGCAACCACCTCATGTAACCCCTTTCATTAACTTGTTGAGCCCTTCTTGAAAGCACTTTGTCCCCTCCCCTCCATTTCTGTGGGAGATTATTTCAAAGCTTTATTTCTCTGAGGATCCAGACTATTTCTTTCACTCAAAGCCTAAAATTGTTCAGGGCCAAAATGCCTATTTGTTCTTAAGCAACACCCTTTAGTTAAAACAGCTCTTCTCTTACTTGTATATTAGTTATCAGGCTACTCCTAAACAATCTTCATCTGCAGTTCTTTCCAGATAGCATCTCTATTACTTGCGTTTGATTTTTTTTTCCCTTTTTTTTTTTTAATATAGCTGAAGAACTTCTTACTAGATATCTTTCAAGGTCTAATTAAACTTGATTTTTGGCAGTTCCTGCCTTATCCCTGTGCTTTTTGACTGTGACCAGTGCTTCCTTTGGTGTTTTACTATTCCCTAACAGCACCCTCCTGTATTCCAAGCAGATGCCTAGATGTCATCTTTCAAGGAAATCAGTGGTCCCTTCTTATAGACTTCCTTCCCTCCAGAGCACTCCTCATGTGGGATATCTTCCTGAGTTCAAGCACTTCTGAATCTGAGCCAGCCCTCCTTCTGCTCCGTTAGCTGTCTTTAAGTGGTTATCTTATTGTGTAATTGTTTGTGCCTTTTCAAACTGAGCACTCTCCTTCCAGGTCGACTCATGGCATGTCACTTTTTCTTGGGTGGCTGTAGGAGCTTGTTGGCCCTAGTGTAGAGTATCGCTTTCCCAGGGACCTATACTGTCAGAGAGCTTTGGGAGCTGGTGCAGATTCACTGGGATTTTCAGCAGTCCTACCATAGACTGGGCATAAATTTGAGGACATCAGGTGTTTAACACACTTCGAGCTCAACAAATGCTCATTTCCAATGATACTGAGTTAATCAGAAAAAAAAATTACTAACTGGAGGTATGAAGCTCATTCTGGGTTTATTGCATTCCCAGCTGCAAGTTCTGAGTCTTCAGCATTGGAGTTCAAGCCTAGTCTTGCCCTTTCAGGTGTTTCAAGAAACTTGTAACAGACAGAATGATGTGTATCATAAGTATAAAGATATGGCAGTTTTTAAATACTTTGGACTCACCTGGGTCTGTTGCCTGTCTTTTAAAGAGCAGTGTTTAACTTTCATTAGAGTTCATCTCAAAAGGCCTTTTTTTTCAGTTTTATATTTGTCAAACTGAGAGTGCTTTTTCCTGCTAGTTTTTGTGGATATTGTGGTGTCAGGATTACAGTTTTACCACTCTAACTCTTAACCATTAGGGTACTGCCAAAACCATTAGGTTAATCCTATTAAAGATACCTTTTTGAAAAGCCATGTTTTGAGCTTGGACTAGATGGTGTCCAGAGGTCCCTTCCAACCTCAATCATCTGGTGACTCTGTGATCTGAGTGTGAGTAAATAATATCCATTTTATTTTTCTGCCTGTATCTGTTGGCTGGAGATAGATTGGTGGAGCCACACCCTGCCATCCCTGAGGCAAAGGCAGCAGATGGAGGCTTCACGAGAAGTAGAGGATCTCCTGCCTTCTTGCCACCAGGTAGAAAGAGGGCACCTAAGCGACAGGGGGGAATGGAAATAGGTCCCTGCTCGGGGTGCCAGGCGAACCCCCGCCCGGCCTCCCTCACCTTCCCGGTTGCCCTTACAGAACAGATATGGGGCCCTGGAAGTTGAGGGCCAGGCAAAGGAGGATGTAGATGAAGGTCCATCCAGGGGGTCACCTAGGGTGAGGCAGTCAGCCCCATGCATTATGACTGCCTCTGCCAAGAAAAAAGGGAGGGTGATTGTCATAGGCGATTCCCTTCTGAGGGGAACAGAGGGCCCAAAAAAGACCGGACCCGTCCCACAGGGAAGTCTGCTGCCTCCCTGGGGCCCGGGTCAGAGACATTACTAGGAAACTCCCTGATCTGGTACGACCTTCGGACTACTACCTGCTGTTGGTTATACAGGCTGGCAGTGATGAGGTTGCAGAGAGAAGTCCTGAGGCGATCAAAAGGGACTTCAGGGCACTGGAGCGACTGGTCGAAGGATCGGGAGCACAGGTAGTGTTTTCCTCAATCCCTACAGTGGCAGGGAAGGATACTGGAAGGAACAGGAAAACACTCCTGATCAACACGTGGCTCAGGGGCTGGTGTCGTCGGAGGAATTTTGGCTTCTTTGATCATGGGGAGGTTTACATGGCACCGGGCCTGCTGGCGACAGATGGAGTCCAGCTGTCTCGCAGGGGGAAAAGGGTCATTGCT
>NW_008824930.1:3032359-3032614 GCF_000699105.1 Pygoscelis adeliae
GGGGTGCTGGTCGACAGCCGGCTGAACATGAGCCGGCAGTGTGCCCAGGCGGCCAAGGCGGCCAATGGCATCCTGGCCTGTATCAGTAATAGTGTGACCAGCAGGAGCAGGGAAGTGATGGTGCCCCTGTACTCGGCACTGGTGAGGCCACACCTCCAATACTGTGTTCAGTCTTGGGCCCCTCACTACAAGAAGGACGTTGAGGTGCTGGAGCGTGTCCAGAGAAAGGCAACGAGGCTGGTGAGGGGTCTGGAG
>NW_008824930.1:3032812-3078832 GCF_000699105.1 Pygoscelis adeliae
GGGGAGGTTTAGATTGGACGTGAGGAAAAATTTCTTTACTGAAAGAGTAGTTAAACATTGGAAGAGGCTGCCCAGGGAAGTGGTTGAGTCCCCATCCCTGGAAGTATTTAAAAGACGGGTAGATGAGGCGCTAAGGGACATGGTTTAGTAGGCATGGTGGTGTTGGGTTGACGGTTGGACTCGATGATCCTGGAGGTCTCTTCCAACCTTAACGATTCTATGATTCTGTGTTGGTTGTTAGAATGAGTACTCAAATGCATTGCTTCTAATTGATAATTCACATGTCAAAGTGGTATCCCTTGCATTTCTTTACAAATTATTCCTATGATCAAATTAGCTATCCTCTTCCAATTTTAAAATGTTATCAATGATTTTCTGATATACTGTTTGTGGATTTGTACCTTTCCAGTTTTATCCATTCTATAAAAGCTACTCTAATGTAAAGGTAGTTCTCCTAGTGTTCTCTGAAATGAAAGCCAAGGACAAGACGCATGTTTCAGAGGACCAGATTATTCAGACAACTAAAGACAGTGATTGTATGATTGTTTTGGGGGGGAGGAAAAAAAAAAGGGAAAAATATATTTGTCCTTTTTTTGAGAGAAGGGACCATTTTAGCAAGAATCTAGCAATAACTTAAGTTGCAAGTAACCTGCAGATCATGCAGTCCTCCATCCTGCTCAAAGCAGGTTCAACTAGATCAGCTTACTTCAAAAATGAAGATTTCACAGCCAGTCCAATGTCTGACCACCCTCATGGTGGGGAAAAAAAAATTATTTCTTTTTTCTATTTGAGATTTCGTCTTTTGCTACTTGTGCCTATCACATCTCTTCCTGTCGCTGTGTACCTTTGAAGAGAGTCCATCTGCATCTGCCACCTGTGTCAGCCACCTCTTGTAGGTCCTGTGCTCTATCCGCCTGCTCACCTGGAGGGGTCCTCCTGAGTGCTTATTGCAGCTTGCCATGTCCTTGTTGCCATGGGGAGCCCTGAAGTGGACCCAGCCCTCCCAGTGGGCTCTGACAAGAGCTGGGCAGAGGGGAAAAGTGATTTTCCCCACTGTACCAACTCTGTTGTGGCTCAAACAGCATCATCTGTGGGTAACCACTTTTGCTGCAAGGGTACACCTCTGACTGGTGTTGAACTGGTTGTGCATTGGGCTGCCCAGGTCTTCTGCAAAGCTGCTGCCCTGGCCATGTGTGGTATCATCCCTGGGGCAGGACCTGGTGCTTGCACTTGATGGGATTTGCATTGGCTCTTGGTTTTTTTTTTCCCAACCTGTCAAGATCCTTCTGCATACCAGTCCTACCCCCAGGCATGTTGACTACTCACCCTGACCTGGTACTGTCCAGAGACTTGCTGAAAGTGCGCTCACTCCCGTCGTCCAAATCCTTAGTGGAGATGTTGAACGATATTAATCTCGGTATTGACCCTTGAGAGTTTAATCTGAAATTATTTAGCTGGTTTAAGATGAGGAATCGATACGCTCCATGTATGTACAGGTGAAGCATAAGATGTGTATAAATTGAGTGATTAAACTGCATGATGCCATCAGTCAAAGCTAGCTGGTTGCCAAAGTATTATCACGTTTTTAGTGACACTGCAGCAATAAGTGTTGATAAGGAGTGAACAAAAGATATTTCCTGCCTATGCAAGGCTTAGAGGAATCACTTAAACTGTGGCAGGTGCTGTTCCATCAGATGAACTGTGATGTTTCGTTGTAGCTTACTAGGAAAGTATGAAATTAGATTTGATAGGGCGCCACGCGCTTGAGGTTGTTCTTCACTCTTCGCTGCCTTCTGGGGAAATGAAGGAAACTGTTCATCCCCACCCTGCCCAGCCATTTTTCTTTCTCTTGGAAAGAACACAGACACACACACACATATATTCCTTTCAAATGTTAGGCAACAACTTGTTGCCTAAGATAGCAGGCCAAGTTCTTCAAAGTTGCTTAGAGGGTTGAAATGGCACTGTTCTGTGCAAAAGAAAAAAAAAAGAAAAAGCAAGCTTTTAAGATGCAATTGTTCTAGGCAAGTCAGCTACTCTTGTTCTCTGTAAAGTTCTCTAATAGAAAATCCCTCCACCCATTTCCATGAATTATTTATACAAGCTTCAAGCTTGATATTTAGCTTTGCACAGAAATGGAGCTGAGACTGTTCTCACAACTTTTGCTCTAGAGATACTGCTGGTTTAGCCCTCTCCAGGCTTAGACCTCAGTGCCAATTTTGCCTATATGAACAATCCCTCCTGTAAAAATCCTAGTGAAACCTAGGCAATTTTGTTGTGATTTGAGGTAAACTAAATGAGTTCAGTGATCATTTGTGGCCTATTTAAGGCTATGGTGCGTTGTCTCCAGGTGATTTGCTTTGTTTTCCTTTTTTAAAGTAAATTAGTTTTAGATGCCCCCAAACAACTCCATGCTGAGTAAACTTTGTAGCATCACCAGCACCACTGGTCATGCCTTCAGGAGCCCAAGAGGGAATAACCACCCGCTTACCCACTCTTGTGGGCAAGTTTTGCCACCAACAAGGTAAATGTATCTGAAACTGAGATTTAATTTTTAAATGACAAATTTTCCTCAGCCTGCTTATGTACAGGGTTTTTTGTTTTGTCCTCTGTTCTCCCCACTGTGGTGAACAAATACTAATTTGTCTTTTTAGCTTAGTAGAAGACTATGATAAGTGTATGGGATGCTTGAACTGTCATAGGCTGGCCAGAAAAGAAGGAATCAAAATGGCAGCAATGCAAGGAAATAATGAAAAGCAAAGAAATTGACAGAGGTCCTGCAGATGCAGGTACCTAATAATGGTATTTTTCTCCATCAGTACCTTGGATTTTTAACATTCTGCTCTGAGACTGTCATACTGTGAAAGCTAATCTGTATACAGTTATGGAAGACAAAGGTTTCTTCTATCCAGAGGGAAATACTAAATGCTGAGTGGAACTGTGGGTAGATTTTTCTTGCATGTATTCAAGGTTGTTTAGGTGTGTGGTTCAAGACAGTAATTTGAGGAGTGTAAGGTGTGTGGTGGGTAGGTAGCCATATCTCAATGGGGATATGCCTGCACTCGTACTGACAGAAACGGTTCTATGCAAGCTGCTCTCAGTCTGGTTTGATATGTCCACAGTACTTCCAGGCAGTATATACCTATGGGACAATTGCAGTTGAGATTTTTTTTTTTTTTCATACCACCTCAGCCACAATTTCATGTGATTAAAAAAATCTTACTTAAAGTTTAGATGGTTGAATAATTACATCAGTTGGTGTAAGAGAAATGCAATGGTAGGTATCAGAAATGAAATTTGGGTTGGTAATATATGGTATTCGGTTCGCTTCATGTGCATTGCCTCAGCAATAGCTGTGGTTTATTAGAAAGCCTGAATTGTCCTGATTTTTGTCAGGTTGGATGACATCACTGCTCTGAATGACAGTTGTGTAGGGCTTGGAACGTGTGGAGTATGTCAGTGATGCATTTTTAGAAACAAATAAAGATAATATGTAGCACTCTTCCAGTAAACTTTAATTCTGTTGTATAAATGTAATACATCTCAATGCACTAGAGTTGGAAGCAAATGACTTCTAGCAGTTAGAAAGGCGTGGGCTGTCAAACTTCATGGCAGTTTAAAAGCAGCCCTCATGATTTGGTAGACCCGATGAATCAGAAACAACCTTCAATAAACTGTGAAGTTTAGTGTTTAAAATCTCCATGTATTGATTTAATTTCCCTATTAACTTGTTTATGAAATATTTGCTAAAACCATCTAATTTACCTGTTGCAAGATGTTTAAGAATATTAACTGTGTATTAAACAATAAACCAGAATTAATGGCTTGTCTGGGAAGATTGTGAAGATGTGCCAAGTAGTCTCAAATCCTACTCTAGAGCTCGCATCGTCCAAAGAGCTGCTTGTTGTTGGTTCAATAAGCAGCTACCTGGACAAACTGAACTTTTTACTTTCTGTTGCTTGCTCCCCATTGGTTTTTTTCAAAGGAAGTGGGGAGACGCGCAGAGATGTTACGAGAAAATGTAAAGTGCACAACTGCAGATTACGCAAGCAGGGAAATAGAATCAGTTTGTATGCGATTACCTAGCTCGCCTTCAAAATGTTGGAATCGAAAACTGTCCTACTTTGAGTGTTTTGGGCAGGTACAGCAGAAGGTGCACATGGAGGGAGTAAGACGTTATGAGAGGTAGCGTATTGTGTTGATGTTGGAAGGAACATGATTCTTCAATTTCCTCTCCTTTGTTCCAGCACGCTGCTGAGTAATACGCAGCATTAATTTTTTAAGTAGGTAATTTCCTTTTCTCTCCTTTTTAAAATAATTGTAGCCGAGTGTGCACCAAAAATATTTCTGCTTTTTGTCTATGGTTGAGGTGGAAAATGGCAATGACATACTGCAGCTGTCCAGCACGGTGGCAGCAAGAATTACTCCTGTTGTGTGTAAATGGGACTTGGGTTATATGGGAACTGTTTTCTACATCGGAAATAGCTCAGATTGTCTGGAACATGCATGCAAACATTCATTTTTCTAGACAGTGAACCCAGGTGACTTCACAGTAAATCAGTAGCCTACTCCAGGTTGTATCTAGGTAGGACTTTGGCCCACTGCCTGAGTGAGAGCCCTGGAATGCTTCAATTTATATGCGCGCTGAGCAGTACGAGTTCCTGTTATTTCTCTCATCTGTGTGAGTCTGCACAAAGCTTCATGAAATCACGTTGCCTTGCTCAGAAGCAAGCTTACAGGCTGTTAAAAGTAATTTCAAGTAAGAAATCAGTCTATGTTGGTCTACTCTTCTGCAAGTATCATGCATTTTTCATATCTGTTTAAAGGAAACGGATATTTTTCTTAATTCTATTGAAATTCCAGGTGGTTTTCCTCATATTAATGAGAACTAGGAAACTCGTCCTTGAGACACATTTTATTTGCTACTGATCTTCCTGAGCATGGAGGGGAGAATATTCTCAGACTTAGGAATATTATAATGGGGTTTAAAAATGAATAATTAGGTGTCTTATTTGGGGTTTTGTTTTCAGCTTTTTTCTTACCAAATAGGTTGCAGTATGAAGACAAGAACTCCAGATGTTAAGAACTTGAGATCCCAGTACACTGGGGAAATTAGGACGAGTGATCAAGAAACTGATGAAAATAAGGGCTCTTTGTAGCACTGTCATAAAAGATGAACTCTTGTCTGGTCACACATAATGTATTTAGTTGGTGAATAAAAGAAGCCTTTCCTAATTTTGAAAGTTGTCTCTGTCTTGAAATTCGGTGAATGCTTTTCCTAACATGAGAGGTGAGCATGCAGGCTTCTGTAGAAATTCATTTAAATTATTTTTGTTCCCCTAAACCACTTTCTGCATTTCTTCATCAAAAGGCCGTATGAGTAAGCCTCTCGCAAATCAAGAGTGGCTGAAGGGCTGAAGTAGCAGATTACAATGTTCTTATAAATAGCTTGGTTTATGCATGGTTTTGTGCTCATATTGTGCTCTTGTCGTGGTTTAACCCCAGCCGGCAACTAAGCCCCACGCAGCCGCTCGCTCACTCCCCCGGAGTGGGATGGGGGAGAGAATCGGAAGGGTAAAAGTGAGAAAACTCGTGGGTTGAGATAAAGACAGTTTAATAGGCAAAGCAAAAGACGCGCGCACAAGCAAAGCAAAACAAGGAATTCATTCACTGCTTCCCATGGGCAGGCAGGTGTTCAATCATCTCCAGGAAAGCAGGGCTCCATCACGCCTAACGGTGACTTGGGAAGACAAACACCATCACTCCAAACGTCCCCCCCTTCCTTCTTCTTCCCCCAGTTTTATATACTGAGCATGACGTCACATGGTATGGAATATCCCTTTGGCCAGTTTGGGTCAGCTGTCCTGGCGGTGCCCCCTCCCAGCTTCTTGTGCCCCTGCCAGCACCCTTCTCAGTCGGCAGAGCATGGGGAGCTGAAAAGTCCTTGACTAGTGTAAGCACTGCTTAGCAACAGCTAAAACATCGATGTGTTATCAACATTGTTCTCACCCTAAATCCAAAACCCAGCACTGTACCAGCTACTAGGAAGGAAATTAACTCTATCCCTGCCGAAACCAGGACAGCTCTAAAGGGTGATTTTATTTTTATTTTTCTTTCTTTCCTGTGCTCCCAGGGCAGGAGAAGAAAAACAAAAGCTGGGAGTAAAGGATTTGCTACCAAGTTAGTGTAAGCATTTGCGATATTCCTTTCATGTGAATTTTCTGCTAGCCAGATGCATCTAGAGGATACTGCTTTCTGCTGCCAGGGCAATTGTTACAGTCTTTTGCATCTCTTAGGCAGACAGGAATAACTGTCGCTTCAGGGAGACAAATGGGTGTTCATCTAAATAGGAGGTTCATAGAAAAACTACCCAATACCTGTGTCGCTATATTTCTGAATGTAATGGAGAAACTTTGCTGGCATGGGAGGAGGTATCAGTTATAGTTTAGTGGAAAACTTGTCCCAACAGCATGGTAATTCTGGGGTGGCTTATCAACTCTGATCATGTGTCAATTTTCACTGTCCTTTTTAACAGAATTACTTGGGAAAGGTGGAGTCGGATGAGGGTGAAGAATAAGCTCCTGATGCCGAGGCAATGGTTGGCAGCTGGCCGCCTTATTTAATGTTTTATTTCCTTCATGACCTATTGTTGTCTGCCTTGACCTCGGTTTGAGCTTTTAGGCCCTGGCAACAGTGAGATCAGATTAGGTTAACTACTATATTGTTTAAAAATCACTAGACTGATAAGTACAGCAGTCTTCAGTGTAGCTTTCTAACAAGATTTTCAACCAAAAACCAAACTGACAGATGGTCTTGAACAAAAATACTTCATTGTTTCACGCCTTACTTCTACAATAGCATAAAACTTTCAGTGGATTTCAGATTTATACTTCAAGGTTAAAAATCCCTGATTTGTCCTAAGCACCACTTGTTAATGTGAAGGGTTTAATTTGTCTTTATCCCGTTGATTGCTGGCAACTAATATGTTCCTTTTCAAAAAGGTATGGTGTAGAGAGTAATTTACAGTAAGATGAATAACATCTTGCATGTAATATAAGTGCAATTCTTCTTCATTAACCCTGAAAAAATATATCGACAAATTCTGCTTTGTTACTCCAGTGCAGTTACAGGGTTCTGTTGCCTCCACATAGCTGAGAGCAGAACCCGGGTAGCAGCAGCTGCTGGCACTGCTTAAAGGCAGAAATTCCCTGGATTTCCAGCAGCACTTCTTATTACGGTACATTTTGGAAAAGTTAGTCAATGATCTGGGGGGAAGAAGTTAGTAAACGTAGTTATGAGACGAGTGTGTATTAATGAGAACTGCATTTTAGAGTTTGGGAGAAATTTTTACCAAGTGTTAGTGTCTTCAGTATCACTAAGAGCAGAGAGGAATGTTTGAAGACTAATTTAAAAAATAAACAAACAAAAGCCATTACCAGGTTCTGTGACCAGGGCTTGAAAACGCTAAAGGCCTGTTGTAAGCATCCTGATGCTGCTGTTATGACTCCAGTCTTGCAGTAAGCTCGGGTTGGCAAAGCTGTTGAGCACTCCTAGCCTCACCCTAAAAACTTCAGCAAAATAGATATCTTGAGTAATGAAGCATTAAGTCTTCTTCTCCCCCCTCCCTTTTTAATTTTGCTTTATGCTTCAGAACTGTTTTTTTTCCCATGTGGTCCCTCTTCCTGCTATGGGTTATGTGGTAAGGGAATGTTGTAATTTAATGTAATTAAGTTGTTGAATGCACTTTCTTTTCAGCTGAGGCTGCTGTGACGTTCCTTCACTAGTAGGCAGTGCCTTTTAATTGATTCACAATAGGCTCAGGATCTGAAGCGATGGAAATTTCTGTTGCCGATTCCCTCATTCATCATGGGCTCAAGTGGTGGGCTGGGTGCTAAGACCCAATGACCTGACATTGTTGGGATGTGGTTTTTTTCTAATTAATAGATTTAAGGTGTTTTTCAGTATCAGTGACTGGACATACCTAAACTAAGCCTAACCTCTGTCCAGTGATAACTCCTTAACAGATTGGACAGAGTAAATGTTTTCCGCTGCAAGACTCTAGGCATTGTGTGAAGCATACGTGCTCTATCTTGTACTCCCTTGCTGGGGTATCGGCATCTTGTGTTTTCTCAGTGTTGTGCTGCTGCTTCTTGGTGGCTGTCGCTAGAGCGTAGACAACCAGCTCTCTGCTGGAGGTTGAATGTAGTAAGCTTTCCTGACAATTTGCAAAACCCACTTAGGTATACAAAACAAATACCGATCAAAGACCTAATCTGTGCAACCTTATTAAGGAATGGTGTACAGTCTGGGTGCACTGGCATTCTCTGCTCCTCCACTTTGAATGCTACACCATGCCAGGAAATCTCCCTTCTGAGATGATGCTAAATGCACTAGCCGTCAAAGTAAACGTTTGCAGAGGGAGGAGTCGCAAGATAATCTTATCTTGTATTGTAGAGAATATGATGGGACGCAGACTATATAAGGACACCAGTGTAGGTACTTGGGGCCTGCAGAGATTTCATGTGAAAAACAGCACAGCACTCGCTGTTTCAGTCAAAGGCCATCCCTGCAGAATCACAGCTGGTTACGTGGTAACTTGGCAGCGTCAGTAGGATCCTGGTTTGCCCTGTGCTGTTAAAGTGTTAAAGGCTGTACAGTTTCTCATTGTTGGTAAGAACTTTTCCCATTGTATTATTATTCTTCATCCTTTTTGTTTTCTCATGGTGCACCTCTTGTTTTTATAGTTCTTTAATGGAGAGGTACTGTGTCTTCTAGTCTGTTTCTATAGAAACACCCAATTAGAAGAGTAATTTGAAGAGATTGAGACACAGCTGCCAAAACTCCTAAAGAGAAAGGAGGAGGGAGAGGGAAAGGAGGAGAAGATTTGGGCTGGCAAAATGCAAACAACATTGCCTGTCTTCTGCCAGCTATTTCCTAACACTCGTCTGTAAACTCATATCTGACTGTACATCTTGCACCCATTTGGCTTGAGCTACATCTGTAATGCATTTTAAAAGTATAATTGGGTCTGGTGCTCAGCATATGTGATGTTAATGCTTGGAATGTGAGAATTTTTTGTTGTTGCATTGCTTCTTTCATATGTTTTTTATCAGGCAGTGGCCAAGGCATTGAGATCAAAAGGGGAGGGGAGAAGAATTGAAGCATCTCCCTCTTCCCAATGCCTCACATATATGCACATGTTGAAAAAGACATTTTTCTGTCCTTGCTTTGACACAGAACAGGGTAACCCAGGTACCTGTGATTCAAGGGATCTCAAACCATTTATAAAGGGGAAGAAAACCCAAACGTGTTCCACTGAGTCATTTTTCTGGTAATGGAATGATTAGGTGATCTGCCTGTATTCTTTTGGCCAGCAGGAGGCAGTCAGGAGTTGAATCCTACTAGAAAAGGAGAATGGAAAGCAAATTGAATGAAGCAAAAATAGAGTATTAGGTGTATCTTTTCCCGTCAGTGTAAAATCTATTGTTTGCATATATAAAAACTTGCCCCTACCCCAAGAATCACCTCTGTATTTAAAAGTGCATCTTTGCTACTGCCTTTCACATAGGAAAAAGAGGATGAAAATTTAAATGTCATGGGTTGTTAGGCTCTGCTCATACGTGTAGAAATCTGTACTTTACTGTGATCGCAGCTTGCACACACCACTTTAATTTCTGTTTTCTCATACAGTGATGGGGCTCTTTCAGTATTTTCTTTACTAAGTATCATCTAGACTGAGCAGAATGCTCCTTGCTTTCTTTCCTGACTATAGGTCTGCCTTCCAAGACTCACAACAACAAAAAAAAACAAACCAACTGAACAAACCCAAAACAAACAAACAAAAAATGCCCCCCCCCACCAAACAAAAAACCCAAAACAAATAAAAAAACCCACATAAAGCCCACCCTCAAACCCCCACTTTTATCAGAGAAGCTTTAGCACAGGAACATGTTAGAAATCTGGCCTTCTTTTTAGGGAAGGCAATTACAGAAGCAAGCTAATATTCATGGTTGATTCCTACTCAGATCTTCAGCAAGATAACCAGCGTGGACACTCCAAGGCTTTTGGCTGGCAGACTTCCAGCCTCCTCTGGAGGCAGCAGCGGCTTCAGGTATATTCCCATTTGCTCTGCCTCTGCTGCCCTTTGTGCCGCTGAGCGATTAGATCGGTGCTGTCTAGTAGCTTTCCTTCCTCTTCTGGTTCTGTCTAACAAGCTGTGTACAGCTTGATTGTCAAAAGTTTGCACAGTGATTGATATATCACTGTTTCTATAGAAATGGATTTGGGAGTACCTGACATGGGGATACCAGCCCACATAGCCAGCGTAGAAGCCACCGACTGATCCCACAAGTCTTGCTGGCAACCTTTAACGACGCATTGTATGGTCAGGTTGAAAGGATCTGGTTTGCATTCCCTCTGTGCTGTCCAGGTACCTGCTCAGCAGTAGAGGGGTTGCACTTGAAGCATGCAGGTTGAAGTCAGTTAATGACAGCACCCTTAGATGTGTAAGGAGGAGAGCAAGAGCTTCATTACCTGTGTGTTGGAGTGTCTCAACCAAGCTGAGTGTTCTTAGATGCTTCCCTCATCCTACCTCTAAACCTTCATGAAAATGAGGTGATTTGGACAATATTTTTAAAACCTTAAAAACTTTAAAAAGTTGTTTCTGACTGCTTGGGGAATTCATGAGGGGAGAGGCCTGGGGGAAGGAGAAAGTGGTTTTACGGCTCTTCTTAACTCTGCTGTTGAGCTAGTGCATGTTAAATAACAATTATTTGCAATTTGTGTTGTTCAGCTGGTGGGGAATCAGGATGGTTCCTGGGTTAAAATGGAGTGGGGAGAAGAATGCAGAAGCCTCAGCAGAAAAGTGACTTTGCCCTGTGTTTGTGTCCTTATGGCAAAATGGGCATTGGGTTACCTAAGAGCATCACCCTCCCATGGCATCGTGAGGCGTACTAAGGACCTTAGGACTCAGCAGAGCAACCACTGCAGTGCCTTCTTAGACATGTCGTCACTCGCTTTGCCACACTGTCAAACTGCCGTGTTCGTGAATATTTTAGATCTGACAGATACCTCATAATTGATAAAGCTAAGGTGTTTTGGGCCTTCAGGAAATGCTTTGTGGGTTACTAACATTTCCAGCCACTTTCATTATGGAAAGTAGAGGCAATGTAGTTTAACATTTGAAATTCAGTTAATTGAAATGGAAATCTTACAGGAATTTCCTGTGCCTACCTTTTGCCAACTAGGTACACGTTACGTTGAACCTTCATGGGAAGCAAGGATGCTCTATGAGCTTATGCAATGTAGTATTGCAAGAAAGCAAATACTTTGTGTTGCTGAATGAAGATTAGATTAGAAAACCATCATTTGGGTTCAGTAACAGGTGGTTTGTGAGTAAGGTGTTGCTGCCTTTTTGCTGTAGAAAAGACAGGAGGTCAGTCTTTTTCTGTTTAGGTTGTCATGCAAATTTTCCACAGAACAGAGTTTCTCAACATTATCTTGGTGGAATGAAGAGTCTTAAAAAATGAAGCAAACAACCACCCCCTAAGAAACAAACCCACCCACCCCTAAAACAAAGAAATGATAAAAAACACTCATTCAAAAACATCTGCAAGAAACATGGAGTGAACTGACAAACTTAACGTCTTCTCTTAAAGGAGACTGACAATATCATGTTTAACACCACATGTTTATATGCATGTGGATATGTATGCATATAGGCCCTTACTAGCTAGCAGTTCTGATTAACTTTGAGCGCTTGAGCGAAGTGTTGACTAGTGTGTGTAGTTAATTAGATGTAAGCATCTAATGGACCACTGTCAACAGTTGCTTCCTATTAAATGGTTATCTCTATTACAGAAACATGTTGCTGCAGTTTTCTTTCAATGCTAGAGTTAGAATATATGTATTAAAACTCTGTTGAGTAAATGTCAGGTGTGCTTTGCTAAATGCTACCTGTTTTGAGAGAAGTTGATGGTATAGTTTGTTTTAGTTGCTTCCAATAATAACTATAGCTAATGCCACTTGTGTTTTAGGCAAATGGTCATGATTTTCCTAATGCATCAGAGTCTAGACTGGACATGGAGAGACTGAAGTGCTACCAGCCTGAGCGAGTAACTTCACCTTTCACAAAGTTTCTTTTTAATATCCCTACGTTTAGTGTGGACAATCGATGTAGCTTGGCACTAGAAAAGCTTTTTAAAGACATTACCTTTTTATACTCAGCTTTTTTGTGGTGGTCTTTAAGTACTTGTAAGTTTACAAGAAAAATATAGTTTCCGATCTTGATGCCGCACCTGTAGCGAAGCAGGAACTGTGAAACAGTTTCTTGTAGTTCAACCAGCCAAAATTTGCAAAAACACGTGTCTTCCACAGAAACAACCAATTAAATCATAAAAAGCAAAGTACCTGTTATGACCAGACCTTTCTATAAATGCTACCGTTCTGTTTGTGTGATGTATCTTCTTGATAGCAAGTACTCATTTTTCTGCTTGTAGATCTTTAAGTCTTTGCATACGTATGGCTTAAGCCATATCGCATGAGCTGCCTGCTTCCTGCTCTTTCCTTTTTATCAGCAAGGGTTGTGCCAGTGTCAGTCTTCCAAGTTTGCTTTTTCCCTTCCTGGTATTCTGATTAACTACAGCTCTGCTGGTTGGTTTTGTTGTGGGTTTTTTTTTTTTTTTACAGCGTTTATTACTGGTGTTTTCATAATGGAAGGTTTATGGTCTAAAATTAATTGTTAGATGATTTTATTTGGTAGCAGTGATTTTCTGCAAACTTCCCACGCAATTTTGGGAGGCCCCAAAAAAACTTTATTGTGCTGTATTTATTAACTCTTTCTGTGCTTGTATGGCTGCAGCATTCTTTTATGGGTTCTTTGTTATGAAATTAGTTTGTTTTGGGGTTTTTTGTAATAACATTGTATTTAAACAAAAAGACTGCTTTATGTAATACCCTGTAGTAACAATTTGTTTTAGTCCTCACTTCTAAGGACAAATGAGGAAAGCAGCAGGAGCCAGACTCCGAGTGCTAACTTTGAACTCATTTTCAGCATCTGCTTTTAGGATTTGATCCCAGTGAAATTTCATGATGTCCTGCTTCCAAAGCTGGCTTTCGAATACACCTTGTGCTGGTTTTCTTCTATTCCCATTGACATGACTAAGAATACCCTTAAGCCTTCTCTGAATCCAGAGTGGTAAGGAAATAAATTATGAACGAGACTTGTAGGACAGGAGTCCTAAGCTTAAGCTTGTTGCAGCCATTTTTACACCATGTATACACCCAATTTATCTCTAGGATGATCTTATCTAGCACGTGCCCACTGCTTGCTTAGTGTGGAAAAATGAAGAAATAGCGGAATGTGTTGTAAGTAATTGGCAGATATGGTCCTCCGCACCAACAATAAACCAGAATTATAACGGTGAAAAGCATGAAGTTTAAAACAGCCTAGAATGGCTTTTTGAAGGGAAGTTTGCAGATTGTCAGTTCTTGAAGTCTATTCTCTGTCCCTAAAGCATTTTTTGCAGGTGCTGGAAAAGACATTGAGTTTATCCGATGAGTGACGGTTGTTATTTAAAAAAGTCACGTGTTAGAAAAGCAGGCGCCACTAAACAAGAAGACTTGACAGTTCCATCTGTAATGTTTTTGCTGGCAAAGTAAATCAGATATCGTTCCAAGGTCTGTACAACGCATGCTGGAAACCTCCAACACTGGAAAGAACTTGAGAGTTTAATGTGTTCTGGCTTCATGTTACATAAACAGGGGTCCCCATGGTCCTATATTGATTGGGCTTGTGTTCCACCACTATTTTTGTGGGTATATGCTAGCCCATAAAATCACATTTTTGTTTTTGCCTGCCAACTCTCTTCTATTGCTTTGTCTACTAGGCTGCAGTGGTAAGTGCTACAGCTGGTGTGCTGAGGGATCCAATGCAGAACAGTCAGACCACTAAATTTCAGGCTGATGAGCCTGGGAGAAACCCTTGCAATTTGATAGTACAATTAAACTTATGTCATGAATTGTCAGATTACTTTACGCTATTTTGAGGATGTCTGTGTATCCCCTGGTATCAGCACAGGCTAACATCACAAGCACTACAAATACTTCGCAGCAATCACAAGCACTACAAATACTTCACAGCACATCTCTAGCAGCCATAGCCTAATGAAATGACTACTGTTTGTAACCCAGGGGTAGTTAGATGGGGAGAAGACCCTGAAGTGAAAGATCACGTTTAGTATACTCCAGTTATTTCATCTGTTCCCTCTCTTAGACTTCCACTTCTGTTTTTTAGTAAAACTTTTCGTCATCCTTGCACATGAGTGTGGAACATGAAATTTTAGTGACATCGGGAAGCCTTCCTAGCTTTCTTGACTCGTTTACATTTGACTGCGCAGTAGGATTTAGGAAGTCATCAAACTTCTAGGATTTTTTCTTTTTCTTTAGCAGGCAGCAATTAAACTGACTTAATCCTTGTACAAAGGAGACTGCAGCTTCCATTGTTAGCTTATACAGTTATGTGGTGTGTTTAGACTTCATTAAAATACTGACTTAAAATAAGGATGTCTGACAGCTGTGTGGTGAAGGACTCTGTAAACTGGCATCCTTAGACTCAGGATTCGGTTTATGTGGCCTTCTGCTGCTTCCTGTCACGTATATCTCTACATCTGCATCTACATCTCTCTGATGGGGACAGACTTTTTAGTAAGGCCTGTTGCGATAGGACAAGGGGTAATGGTTTTAAACTAAAAGAGGGTCCATTCAGGCTAGGTATAAGGAAGAAATTTTTTACACTGAGGGTGGTGAAGCACTGGCACAGGTTGCCCAGAGAGGTGGTGGATGCCCCATCCCCGGCAACATTCAAGGTCAGGTTGGATGGGGCTCTGAGCAACCTGATCTAGTTGAAGATGTCCCTGCCTACGGCAGGGGGGTTGGACTAGATGACCTTTAGAGGTCCCTTCCAACCCAGACTATTCTATGATCTCTAGAAGAGCAGTGTAAAACCTTTGCTTAGTTTTGCACTGGCTTGCAATGCCTCTTTGACACACATACTTAGTTGTATTTTCTTCCCTGTTCCCTTTTGCACACTTCACCTGCAGATCTTCCTGTGATGTGCTCTGCCTTAGCTGTGTCTGCAGCAGTTTCCACTAGCTTGTGCCCACCTGCATAGTTTGACGGTGAGGATCAGGCTACACTTGTATAGTAGGGTTTAAATTTAGTAGGGAGTGACAGGGTGAGGAAAAAGAGCATCTTCTTATTAAACTTTCTTGACTGTCACCAGTGTCCATGTGAGCAAGGCACTGATAACTCCAGTTTTACTGCCAAGAAGTGAATGACAATGAGCTTATTTTTCCTAGGTAATGAAGTCATCCTCTCACCTTCAACTCTTGTGATATATAAGTTGTTATGGCTAGCATGCTTATTTCTCTGCAGATTTCCCTGTGCCAGTCTCATTAGGACTGTATGCCAAAATAATCCACTCTCTGCCTTCTCTTTGTGAATGGGAAAAATGCACCGGTCAGCAAATACAATTTTTTTCCTATCTGCAGCTTCTGTCCTTATGATCCCTTCCCTTTCATCTGTTTTCACAATGCTCCCATGTGCTGTGCCATGTGGAGGTAATGATTACTTGACAGAATTGGACAAAATTGAGCATGCTGTTCTGCCACAAGTTAAGCAAAGATTCACCAGGGCTGTTTGTGTGGAAGTTATGAACAGAGCATCTTAGCACTGTGTAGTGTACCATCCCATGAGGTCAAATCTTTCTTAAACATCTACTGCCTTTTAAGGAAAGGGGATTTTATTGACTTCACTGTGGAGTTTGTGCAACCATACTAGAGTGAGACGATGCCCATGTAAAACTGAACCAAGAAGATGTTGTCTGAGTGCAAGAGGCAGCTGCTGAGTCTTGGGGCCTATTGGTAAAACAGTTGCTTATGCAAACTGTAGAAACATAAATACTGGAATAATTTAAAATTGAAGTAGTGGGAGAGTTTCCGGCATATTTATGTACTCTGGACTTCTAGCAGGACGATCTTGCAATAAAAAGCCTTTCATTCAGTGACTGTCATAAGTTTTATGACAGCAAATGGTTGAGAGGCCCAGAACCAGCATTCATTTAGTCATAAATACTTTTATTTTGCGTATAGCATTCAGGTGTACTTACTTAAAACTGAACTTCATAAAATTAAAGTCTGTAAATTTGAATTGCAATATTAATTCACTCAGAATGGGCTGGCAGAGGAAGCTATGTAGACGTTTCCTAGGTCATCTACCACATCTAGTATTTGTAAAGATGCTGTTTGCTCTCTGGTTACTTTTTGTGCCAAGGATTGCATTACAAAAGTCATCACTCTAAGGAAAAAGGCACTTTAATAGTATTTGAGAATAAGGATGTTCCAGTGTTTTGAGTTCATTTTCTGGTGAGATAAATAAAGTCCCTATAACAATTGCTCTAGTTAATAAATAATGTCCTGTGTCACTGGAGGGAACACACTGTGTGAGGAAAAACTAACCATTGCCAGGTTAGCTTTCACTTGTCTAAGGCAATGCTTTTGCTCACCCATTTCTTACTGTGGGCACTTATTGTCACAGGATCAGAAAGTGGCAAACGTACTGGGGTCCCTATTGTGGTGCTATGTAATACAAGTGAGAGTGTTCCCCCAAACAGTTTTTAATTCGTATGGGAAAGGTAAAGCTGAGGCAGGGAAACTAAAATATCCACAGTTAAAACTCCATTGCATATAGTTTTCTTAATGATTAGCACAGCTTCTGTAAAGATCCTGTCTTCTGGTTGTCCATTTCCTTGTAGCAACTGCTGTTGCTTCCTGCCTTTATTTGCCAGATCTTGGATGGGTTTGCACGTGATAGCGTGGGGATGCTGAACAAGACAGGCCTCCATGTGAAACACGCAGTCTAAAAACCTGGGATGTGTTCAGTCCTGGGGGGGTTTAAGTGTCTTATTTCTACTTTTAGCTTCCATAACTTTGGCAGATCAAAGCTTTCTTTAATCTCTGTTGAAATACTGTAAAATAATTTTAACGTATAATTTTACTGTAATATAACTTTACAGTATTTTAAGACCTGTGTCATTTTTGGACACTTAATTCACCTGAAATTCTCTTTGGACTGATCATTTTGCATGTAGTTTTAACATGCTTTCTTTTGTTTTTCACATGCATCCTACAGCTGATGTCTATGATAATGTCTATCATAATGCTGTGAATTCCTTACCTGTATGTTGCCTAGAAAATAACTGGATGTTAAATTTGAAAATCAAAGTATTTTACAATTTCTTTAATTGTCATCCTGATACATAATTATATAATCATAATATCTGTTATTGTAACACATTAATATATATTGTTATGCAGTATTATATAATAACTTGAAATACATCGTTATATAAAAATATTTTTCTTTAACAATATTTGGGTTTTTCCTGCTGTTGTTTCAGTTAGTTTTGCCAGGCAAGTTAAGTCTATATTTAGTTGAGTAAATGCATAGCAGGAGAACTTCTATAGTTTTATCACGAGCTGAAGAAAATCGAGGGGGTCCTCCTGAATATGGACTGTTTATTTTTACCTTAGTGCTTGGATGGAGATTTTTGTCTTAAGAACAGAGGTGTGTTAGGACTGCTTTAAATACACTTCTGGTACATGTTTTGTGTACCAGATCAGTAGCACATTCTATGAGAGATATAATTTAATAGCCGAACATCAACAATACAAGAGGTGAATGTTCCACCAGTGTCTTGCAGGGCAGGAGTACTGCAATGGAAAGAAGTGAGATGCGAAGAAAATACTAGCCTGTTCCTCTTCCTTTTTTTTTTTTTTTTTTTTTTTTAAGAGGAGGAGAGACACACCACACTACCCTCCCCCTCTCCGCCCCCCCAAATACAATTTAATACAGTGTGGAGTTCAAAGGAGGACAGTCAGACTGAGGTTGAGAGATACCTGTGTTAGAACTGTACTGAATTTAGGATGAATCTTCTCCTCCCTAGCACGTGAGTCAGAGACTACTTTGGATCACAAGCACCTGAGCTGTCAAGTTAAAGCAGTGTGAGTTGAAGCAAGCCTCTTGCTTTCGTAGTATATTTGCGTTTCTTGCTGGCCATTTAATCTGTACGGCTTTGCTGAACGGAGTATACATTGTTTGGTATGGTTGGTCATCACGTGCAAAACAGATCATGCCTAAAACGATCATCTCTTCATCTAGAAGTAACAGATGCACTTTTCAGCAAAGGCTGAAAATTGTGGTGTGTAGTTTACTTTTGCAAAGTGAAGGGGTAGGGCTTCTAGCAGCACTTTGCAGCCCTGCTGCTACATTTGGTCAATTAGTTGCAGCATAGTGGCGTAGCGAAAAGTTGCCTAAGGTGGCCATCATCTAGTTTTCCCTTTATTTTTTTTCAAAGTGGGACAATTTGCTCTTATGAATGAACACCACAAAAATTTCCTACTTGCTTGTGGGACTCTGACCCACTGAAAACACAAAATACAAGCACAGCATATTAGCGTTATATTTGCTGGTACGGCTGAGTGAAGCAGCTAACTGAAATCCTTTGATGCTATAGAGAACAGGCACAGCTGTAAACCAGCTGAAAATCTGCACAGTGACTACTGCTGCTGCACACCCAAAAGGCTCTAGTTATATCGTAACCAGCCAAAAACACTTCTAGAAATGTCTCCCCATTTCTGGAATGATACTTCTGCCCTGGCTTGTAGAGTAGTTTTGTTACATGGGTGTCCTCCACAGGGACTAGATGATCTGGAGCTTGGCCCTTGTAGGCTGCACCTGCCTCAGAGATGCCGAGCAGGGCAGGATCTGGGTTTTGGAGCTTAGGGATTAAACTGCTCAGTGTCTCAGACCCTCCTTCATGTTCAAGGACATAAAGTTATGGTTAGCATTACAAATAAATGTTCCAGCTTTAGGTCAGTGTTCTCATTTCTCCTAAGAATATTTATGGTCAGAATAATTAATCATTTAAGCAGTCAAAACTGACAGCAGTTATTTGATGGAGGAAATCTCACAAGGAAACAAAAATTGGCAAGAGATTGTGGGAATACTGAGGTGGCCTTCTGCGTTGTTGGAAGTGACAATTTTGTTCATTGTTTCCCTTGGACCGTCCTTTATCTTCTCACTAGTCAGCTGGATAGCTTTGTGCCTGCTGTGTTTCGGAAAGGTTGGGACACAGGGCTGCGCGATGATCACACAATTGTGCACAGAGCTTCGGCTCCTGTATTCTTGCCATAGAACAAAAAGCTTATTGTTTCCAGCCTAATAATAAAGCAGGAAAAAAATCACAAAGGTCTTTCCTCTAGATAGAAGGCTGGCTTAGCAACAGGCGGGAGAGAGCTAGCAGGGAGCTTATCTGCTGGAAATGGCTTCTCCAGTCTGCATTTTCGTGTCATCTTGTTTTACTGATGGCTGGAGAAGATACTTAATTACACAACTGCAAAATCAGGTAGGGTAGATTTCTGACTGTGGGCTGATGATATGAGTAGTCTAGCACTGGAAACTGGAGGGTTTTCAGGCTATGTTATGGTTCAGTTTTTAGAACCATTAAATCCTAGTGGAGGAGCAACCATGCCTTTGTGTATATGCGTTCCCCTGTCAGGTTGAGGGGGGCTTTAGACCCTTGTTAGGAGCAGCATACATCGGTAAGAAAATACTTAAGGACTTGCCGAAGTAGAATAAATAGTACACATTAGTCCTTTCTAGGAGGCAGGTTCTGCTGAAGTAAACTAGGGTATGAAGCCTCTTCGAGGAAAATCTACTCCTGAAAGGTATTGATGGAACAAAATACCTCAAATGTCAAATCTAATTTTTATGGGTCAGCACAACTCTGAAAAGAGTGGCTGGACCTCATTTTTTTTTTCATTTAACGTCAGACTTAGCATACTCTCCCTCACCCCATCTCTGTTCAAAGGGGCTATGTGGCAGGCTTGATTAATGCTACATGTGGAGAGATGTAATTTGTGGTACGGTAACTTCCAGGGTCACCTCCAGGAGGTGGGATTGTGACTTCGCTATTGATCCACATTTTGGAGGAAGCAGATACAGAAAATACTTTCCTACATCTGGCTTCCTGCTGTTGCAAGTTTGAACTTGCAAGTTACTACGTCTTATTTTGCTGTCGGTTTTGTTGTCTGGTGTTGACCCAGTGCTTGTATTAGCAAAATGTAAATCTGTGTTACTGTTAATATATATATTGATAGTTAGATAGACACACGCATATGTATATATAAAATAGGATATAAATAATTAAATAATTATTCTGTAACTTCTTGTACAAACACTTGTATGTTTGCATGGAGACACTTCCCTTTCTAGATGAGATCACTAGTTGCTTTAATCAACTGCTGAACAGGTAATACAATCTTCAGAAGTGCCTGTATTTAACAGCTGTTAACAGCCGCCTTCTGGCACAAACTAAATTTTATTGAATGGCTTGCGCTAACATGGTAAGAGGTGACTTGTTCCTAGAGATGTACGATACTGAAAGCATAAGAAAAATACTACTTCATAGGGAGTAATAACAACTTTATGGGGATTCTGCAGTCATCAGTGATTTCTTAGTGAAACTCAACTTCACTACTTCCAGGGTGAGAAAAATTAGGAATATTTAATTATCAGATAGAAAATATTGCTTGATAGGTTTAGGAAATAAGGGTGACTGTTTTTCTTTTAAATGCTGTCAAACATACTGAATATTGCAAATGGTCTTGCATTGCCAAGTAAGCTAAAAACGTTATTTTTTCCCCTTGTTGATTTCTCTAACAGAAAAAAAGAAAATATTTATTTTGATGCTAGGTAAATGAGCATTATATCCACAAGGCTCAGAAATGCTACTTAAATGGAGTCAATGTTATAATGGCACAGTAATGAAGAAATTTGAATTTTTAGAGGAAAACCTGGAAAATGGATATGCCCCATTATACATAATGATGGTGGTGATAATACTTCATTAGAAGCACTTTATTAAGACCATCAATAACTTAACCTATTGTATGTAACAAAGTTTTACCAACACAGTTTGTTCAAGCATCACAAACAGTTCCTGCCCGTGCAAAGGGAGAAAGTCTCTGGCTATTTAAACAGTACCTGGCTATTTAAACAGACTGCCTTTTGGCAGCACTGTTTTATAGGAGCTGCAGCTGATCAATGCTATGCCTTGAAATAGAGTAATATTATTTGAAATAGCCGCTGCACTAAAAATTCGTTAGCTTTTTTTAATGTGAAATCTTTCAGAACAATTTTTCCAGTGTTCCAATTCCCGAGGAAAGGTTTTGGATTCCCTAATCTCTACATACTGCCTTACCTGAATATTCCTGCCAAATGCAGTAGAGCTGGGGTTTTTTTTAGGTAATTGGTGGCACGCTCCAGAAGAAGGAAACAAAGTAGCCAAGACAGGGAGAAAGTTTATGATTAAATTTATATTCAGACGCGGTAAACTTGTAAACAGCAAAGTTGGACCCATTCTAGGAAGCAGTCTGAAAACCATTTGCAAAAGGAATTTGAGGTAGAGATTCACAAATCTACCCTTGAGATAGTGAAATGAGAAAAGCAAAGGTCTTCTGAAATAGAAAGTGTATCACAAGGAAGAGTGGGGTTTTTCTTCTGGAAGGAACCAAGATTGCTTCTCAGCTTGCTGAGATGTTGTCTCCAGCTCAGCTGGAGAGCAACAAGCACTCTACAGACAAATGGAGGGTGCTGTGGCTGGCTTACTGCAACATGCTGTCCGGTCTGCCAGAGAGTCCTAGTCTGTCCCTCTTGGGGGGGATCGATACCTGTTGGTGCTGTTTTCTGGAGTAGAAGTCATGAGGTATTTATTTACTTCCCTTCATAAGCAGGAGGCCAAGTTATCTGATATCTTCATATGGCTGCTGTTGCTTCATTGGACTGCTGGAGAGGTTTATGCAGATGAATAGTAAGTTCTGGCGTCACTTCCACCCTTACCTGTACAATGACTTGTCCATGCCATTGGCCCTGCTGACTCTTCAGGAAAGGCAGCGTCGGTTTACGGACAGAATTTCTGGCAGTTCCCCAATGGACCGAGGGAGAGAACAGGATGGCCTTCCCTTTGTCCTGCTCTGTTACTGTGGGCAAACTCTCAGCAGTTCTGAATTCCTGTTTGAAACAGAGTCAAGAAGTGCTGCATATGGACAGCAATGGCATGTCTGTTTATTCACTTCCTCTGAGCAAGAAATTATATCTTCTTATTTTTCTTGTGTTTTTGACAGCCATTGAATATATCAGACTGGTAAAGGGATAGCAGCACAAACTGACCACATGATGTATTGTCCAAAGAATCATAGAATGATTTGGGTTGGAAGGGACCTTAAAGATCATCTAGTTCCCTGCCCATGGCAGCGGGTTGGATACTTTCCACTAGACCAGGTTGCTCAAAGCCCCATCCAAACTGGCCTTGAACACTTCCAGGGATGGGGCATCCACAACTTCTCTGGGCAAGTTGTTCCAGTGCCTCACCACCCTCGTAGTGAAGAATTTCTTCCTTATATCTAATTTAAATCTACCCTTTTTCAGTTTAAAGCCGTTACCCCTTGTCCTATCACTACATGCCCTTGTAAAAAGACCCTCTCCAGCTTTCTTGGAGGCCCCTTTCAGGTACTGGAAGGCTGCTATAAGGTCTCCCCGGAGCCTTCTCTTCTCCAGGCTGAATAACCCCAACTCTTCCAGCCTGCCTTCACAGGAGAGGTGCTCCAGCCCTCTGATCATCTTTGTGGCCCTCCTCTGGACTCGCTCCAATAGGTCCATGTCTTTCTTACGTTGGAGGCCCCAGAGCTGAATGCACTACTCTAGGTGGGGTCTCACGAGAGCAGAGCAGAGGGGCAGAATCACCTCCCTTGACCTGCTGGTCACACTTCTTTTGATGCAGCCTAGGATAGGGTTGGCTTTCTGGGCTGCAAGCACACATTGCTGGGTCATGTTGAGCTTCTCATCAACCAACACCCCCAAGTCCTTCTCTTCAGGGCTGCTGTCAATCCATTCTCCACCCAGCCTGTGTTTGTGCTTGGGATTGTCCCGATCCATATGCAGGACCTTTCACTTGGCCTTGTTAAACCTCATAAGGTTTGCATGGGCCCCTCTCTAGCCTGTCAAGATCTCTCTGGGTTGCATCCCTTCCCTCTAGAGTATCAACCACACAACTCAGCTTGGCTTCATTTGCAGACTTGCTGAGGGTGCACTCAATCCCACTGTCCGCGTCCCCAACAAAGATGTTAAATAATACTGGTCCCAATACAGACCCCTGTGGGACACCACTCATCACTGGTCTCCGGACATTGAGCCATTGACCACAACTCTTTGAATGTGACCATCCAGCCCATTCCTTATCCACCAAGTGGTCCACCCATCAAATCCATGTCTCTCCATTTTAGAGACAAGGATGTTATGCAGGACAGTATTAAATGCTTTCAAAGAAGCAGATGTAATATGGGATGGTGCAGAACGTACCTGGTTCAGTGATTCTTGACTGTTAAGAAATGCTGTTAAAGGTGCCATTTAAAAGAACGGTGGCAATGTAGAGCATTTAAGTTGTTCTTTGTGCACGGAGTTAACCCAGAAATTCTGAAACTTTGTTCAAACTTAAGTGGTGGAAATCAACAAAACATATAAGAAGCAAGATGCTACTTTTGATGCCTGATGAGTAGTGTTCCACTTCCTTTTGAAAGAAGGAAAGGTAAGAACTGAGCTAACTTTCCTTTGTCACAACCAGGGTACTGAGAGAAAGTATTTTGATTGAAACATGGTATACCTCAGTGTGGTGGATTGAATAATTGGGCTGTGACCCTAATGCTGTTACAGCAGTAGAAATGGAAGTATGATGGGCTATCTGGAGAAGAAATGGCCAAAGGATGCATCAGGTTTAGCAGGCAAAGAGTTTAGATAATGCTAGCAATTTAACTTTGGAATTTAATTAAATTCTAGTAGTATGTCTTAATTATTAATTCAATTGCTTGTTTCACTTGTTCCTTTTACTCTGTATGATATAGCTTGACTGGATAAAGTGGAATAATTAATACAGCATGTTGAAGGATCAGGATGAAATAATCCGTATTTTTCTAAATTAAGTTGTCAGGACTTGGTTTAGACTATAGGAGTGTTTCAGGCAGGACTGGTGATCTTTCCATGTTTCTGCAGTTCCTTGCACACTGCTGTCATTCAAACATCACGTCAATTTAGGCGATGCACTTTATTTGACATAGCATCCAACTCCCACTGGCATGATGTGTGGAAGCAAATGCTTTTGACTTGGCACTAGAGTTGTATCATCATAGCAAGCACTGCATTAACATTGCCTGTTGGGTTTTGAAAAACAACTGTCATTGTTTTGCACAGAAATATTTTTCATGAAGGAAAATGTAAATAGGTTTGGCCCTTGTCTCACTGCTGCTTAAGCAGGTTTTCGATTTGCTTCTTTGAGTGTGTTGATCATTAACACAGGCAGGAGATTGAACTGGTGATTCTAACTTAATGGAACTTAATTTTTATATTTTTTTGTGGTAGCCTCTGGAAGTTTTTAAATGTGAATTTTAATCTGGTCCTCAAACATCTTGGGGGTGTGCTGGACTATGCAGTGGCAACGTGAGGCCGGTTGTGCAGCACGTGCATGACCAACCTGAGTTGGTTGGTAGGAGAAAGAATGCACATAGCAGCAGGAGCCTCAGCACCAGTACGTAAGTGGCTGCTGTTTTGGTGAAAGAGTGGGAAGCGACTGTGTGAGGCTTGACAGGGTTGTCATAGGCACACATGAATACAACTCCTGTGCAGACAAGCATTGTCATTTTAGCGAGATATCTAGATGTCTGGAAGAGATGCACAGAGGGAGAAAAGAATGCCCCACAGGACATACAGTCCAAAAAACCCCAACCTAGTCAGTCTTAAAGCAGTGAAGTGACTGTCAAATAACAGTCACTTCCTTTCCTGCTATTTGTTTTCAAGTTCTCAAAGTTTTTTCTTTTAACTTTCAATTTTTGATTGTTTACTGCTCCAGCCACTGTTAAGTTTCATTTCAAGGATAGCAAAGTTTAGTGCATCAGCAGAGGTTAACTCACCTACTGAAACACGGATGTGACAGACAGTTGCATTCGTGTTTGGGGAAAAGAAAAAAAGCTGTTATAACACAAGCAAAGACTTTCTAATAATTCTGAAATAATATCTCCTACAGCTGAGTTTCATGGGAGGGGCTTTGTTGGGTGTTTTGATTTGCTTTTTGTGGATTTTGACATCTGACTAGTTTGAGCAGTGTAGTTGGAAAGAATAGGTGCTTGGATTATTTTACGCTGCTTTACGGCAAAGATTTTACTTCCAACTCTGTCAGGACTGACAAAGGCAAGATGCTAATATTTTGTCCTGCCTAGTTCTTTCAGTTCGGATGTAGACTAATGAACCTTGTCTGTAGTGGTACTGAACTGGCCTTTCGTTTCCTTTGATAGTGGTTTTCAGGAGACCACTTACAGTTTGTGACTGAACAGACCGCACACAGATGCTGATCTTCTGCTCTTCTGCCCCTACAAGACAGTGTGCCCATATTGTGCTCTTAACACAGTAGGGTTTTAACAGGTTTTTAACGCGGTTTAGCTGACTAAAGAAGGCACCTGTCTTTCTGCTTTGTGTGTCTTAATGGAAAGCTTCATCTGCTTTCACTTGAACTTTGATATAGTCATGGACAGCTACGGGGTGGTATTTTGTTCTCCTTAAGCTAACGGTAACTCTAGCCATTTTTACCTTTCATTGCCTTTGAGCATTTTCAACCGATCCTGTACAGGTTGACCACATGGAAACAAAAAGACCATACTTAAACTAAGAGTTCATGGCTTGTAAAATTATAATCAAAGCAAGCCAATGAACTTGAAGAGCTGTTAGATCTGAAACTTCCTTTTAACATGCTTTGAGTATTGCTGTGGAAATCTCTTCTCTGGTTTTGGGTTGGTTAGTATTATGTTGTGAGAAACCATAGCATTTTCTTTCTACTGTTCACATAGTAACTATTTTGATAAATGACTGTGTGATTAAAGGCCCTAGAGTGAATACTAATGACTGAAACCTTGTGGTTTTTCTGTATGCATATAATAAACATTTATCAGTATATAGTTTTCAATAGCTAGGCAGGCAGTTGTTCCACAGTGAGAAAGTGAAGCAAGCAGTTGAGCAAAAACCCTGCTGTCATTTGGCAACACTATCGTGAGCAAAACCTGTAGTTATGTTAGAGACCACTAATGTTTGGTATGTTGTTGGCAAACTGCTCATTTTATTTGTGATGGGAGATCCCCAAGTGTCTGTATGCTGCAGCGCACAGCAGTAAATGTAGCCAGAATTCACATACACACGCTTCTGCCTTAAACCACTTTCTTTTCATAGAGGGATAGTTTAGGATAGGAGCTCTTTGGTTTATGCTTCTTTTCATCCTGTCGTATTCCGTTCCTAGCTCAGTTTATAATTCCTTTGCCTTTTGTGTGCAGATAACAGACATTGAAATCTCTGCATTTTTTTAGTCTTAATCAAATACTGTTGTTTTTATTTTGGGGCCAGCTTTGTTATTTTTAAATGTTTTCCCAACATCTCTGCTTTTTTGGAAGATTTTAAGAGCCATTAGTGATCTGTGATAGCAGTGTTTCTGTAAAATGCTGACCGCAATTTTATTCTCTCATTCTTTTTTTTAATTTCTGAGGTCATTGGAGTCTTGAAGGTCACGCAACAGCACTGGAATTTTACAAGTGTTAAAACTGAAATCCTATAATTATCTTTGTTCTTAGATGGTGGCAATTAAAATCTGGTTTAAAAAAAAAGGAAAAGAAGCTTTTTCAATTTGTAGCTTTATTTCGTAAGCTATAAACAGCAAAGTCCCAAATTCTGCTAAACTTACTTAAATGTGGTGGTACTGGGTGTTTTTGTCTCTCCTTGCACTTGAAAGGAACTGCATACAGGGGAATGAATACAAACATCAGTCTGGTCTCCAATCCTAACCTGAAACTTTGCCTAGGAACAGAAAATCTCCATTTCTCCAAAATGTTTTTACGGGATCTGGGCCTCAGTCAAGCTCTGAGAAATTAGGTGACTAGTTCAGTTTCCACCTTAACCATACAAGCTTGTGCGTTTTCACATCTTTGTGACCCTTAAGTCAAACAAAACTAGGCATTTCTGGCTGCTTCTTTTGTGTTGTAATGCAGGTCAGAAAGCAACAAAATTCGGGGAGTGGCAAGCCTGTGAAGATAAATGCTGCCAAGTTCCTCGCAGCCTTGATTTGAGCTGCATATGTACACTGGTGATCAAGATAAGTACAAGCTGTCCTGGGATGCTCGTAGGAGAGGAGGGAGTTGCTGCTTTGAGCATGTAACACTTTGTAGTTGTGAGATTCTTTTTTCATGACTTTTTGCATTAAAAGTTCTGCTCTAGAAAAGAAGGGAAGACAAATGTAATCAGAAACCTGTGTTGTAGGAAGGGAGCAAAACAATCTGATTTTCAATAACCCTATGTTGAAGACCATGGAAAGCAATTGCATGTAAAAATCCTTCCTTAGGCACTGCTCTGAAGTTGTATTTAATCCATTTTCTTGACAGTTCATGGAAACTTAGTATGCGGCTTTGCATGGCACTGATTTAGCTGCATAGATATGCTCAAGCTAGGATTTTGCCTTTGTTTTGATTCATAAAGTCAAATCATCCTAATCCAGCTAAGTAATGTAAATTGCCAATTTCTCATCCGTGCCATACCCAAACTGTCTATGTTCATCTTTTCAATCCAGAGTATCACAATATGTTGTGTAAAGCAGCATCCTTCTACAAATTCTTTATCAGTCTTCCCATGTGTCTATTGAAGCACCTTACACCATTTCATAACCACATAGCTTCATTGTCACGTTCCCAGTTATTCTTCCTCATCTCGCTTCACTGTGTCTTGGCTAAAATAAGAGGATAAATTCTCTGGGCCAGAGCCTCTGTTTATCTACTGCAGTAAGAAGAAGTGCCATAAAATAACATAAATACCTGACTCAGGAGGGTAGGTATGGATGGATAGCTTACAGGACAAAGGATACTTCCAGTAAAGTAATGTTTTTATTGCTTGCTTTGTTTTAGTGGGACCACAACAAGTTAGGAGCTCTTCTGAAAAAATGTGTGATCTTAATAAGGTATATCTTGACGTCTCTAGTTAGCTAGTCATTTTTTGTTTAGGAGGCTGAAACTGCTGCAGATAATAATTTGTGACTTTAGAAAGAGTTGGTCCTCTGAAAAGATTTGAAAATTGCTCGGCTGAACTTACAGCACGTCAAGGACTACTGCAGGCTTGCTGGCGCTGGAGAGGGAGACCCTGACAAAGGAGCTGGCTTCCAACAGCCAAGACCTATAGCTTTAACTTGAGTAGCAGAAACTGGTGCTCAAGTAGATTAGCAATGCTTTACATAGCCTTATCTTTCATCAGTCCAGGAGATACTTGTTGCCATATTAACAAATTCTTTTAGGATACTGTTTTGTTATTCAACACAAGCTTGGCAGAGCATCAGACAAAGTGGTGGTTCTGTTCTCCCTGAGCTATTGTTCTTTCCCTCTAATCTTCCCCAAAGTCTGTTACAGGATCCCACTTCTCTCCTGCAACTTCTGTCAATCGTTTCTCAAAAAAAAAAACCCCAACAACCCAAACCAAAATAAAACCAAAACACCCTGACCCCTAGCCTGCCACATCTCATAACTGTGTGGGCGTGGTGCTCTGTTCCAGTGCTGCATTCCTTGAGACGGAGTCACCTCTGAATATTCATGTGGTTTAGTAGTCTACTTTATTTCATGACTATTTGATCTTAAATAAGAATAGAAGTTGCTATTTTATGTGGCTATAATTTGCACCAGTGTGTACACATGTAGAAAAACTATGTGTAGTTTGTCACTGCAACATCTTTCTGCTAGTAGTGCTGGATGTGCCCTTTCCATTCCTAGACCCTCACAGGGTCTTTTCCCCACCTCTCGTGGCTGGAAACAACACCTTTTCTTCCTTGGCGTTCAGTACCGCTGCAGCTACTTACCTCATTGTGTGAATGAATAGAAATGGATGTCAGATGACCTTTATAGGCAAGAAAACGTTAATTAACAGTACTGAGCAGTTTTCAGATGAGGAATAACTTTGGTTGCTCCATGGAAACAGCATTCCTCACTAACTCCATTATATATGCAAACGTGTTAAGCTCTTTAAAAGGCTCGAGCCTGTGAGATGCCTGATGCTGTGAATTGCTATGGAAGTCATGGGGAGTTTACAGCAGGTGTTGCTTGCTTGCAGGAGGCATTAAGGATCCTAGTAGATGAGGGAAGGAGATGCTGGTGTATTTATTAAGTCAGTTAACAATATTCATGTGACTGTTGCATGTTAAATGCATATTTTAAGCAAAGCAGGAGATGGATTAATCTCTTCTTAATTAGAAATCTGGTATGTGAGGGAGGGAGGAAAAGGGTTCTTCTGCTGAGTAGCAGCAAGTTATGCTGTTAGCATAACTTACTATAGAAGCCTGGTAGTTAAATCTCCCAGATCATAAAAGTGACAGTTGAGGCCACAGAAGCAGTTGGGAGACTTATTACAGATCCTGTATTTTCCCATGAGTGCAGAAATATGGTCATATCTCTTTCTGAGCTGTACAAAGAACTTGCTAACTTCTGTTAGCTCAGTGTACAGTAAATGAGTTTATCGACTTAGTATATTTTAAATGGCAGCTGCCAGCAGGTAGGATGGAAATAAATGAAGAAATAAAATGTGTTTGTGGTGAAGGATATGAACTTTTTGTAATGTTAGGCGAGTGTGGGAATGTTAGCCACCAGTGAGAAGAGAAAGTAGGGCTAGATCTGAAACTGATCCTTTCAGGCTTAGCTCCTTTCCCAGCATTTTGGGCGCTGCTGGTGAGCTCTGCAGGGATTGCTGCTCAGCCTTCTCTCAGGCTTCACAAAGCGTGTAATGCATCTGCTCCTAAGTCTGAAGGTCTCCAGTGTGCTTAAAACTGGAGTTCTCTGGGAAGTTTGGGCTTGTGTTTATGCTCAGCCCAGGTCTTCCTTTACACACCTGTTGCAAAGGTGTGGGGCTTTTTTATTTTTAACTTTTATTTTCTTTTTTTCCTAAGTTCTGAGCAAGAAAACTTCTGTGTCAATCAGTACTTTCATGGAAATCAGATGATTGCCACAGATCACCTGTTTATAGCAGGCAGTGAGCTAAGCTGCTTGCAAATAGTGTTTCCATTGCCCTCTCCACATCTGCCATGGCACAGACTGACAGAGCTAATGAATTCAAAGTCTTCTGTATAATCCAGTTTCACACTGCTTGAATCCGTGCCCTTTAAAACCATTGTGTTTTTCAATTTCCCCTCTTCCTGTTTTTCCAAGGATTTTTTTAAAGTGTGTGTATACATGTATGTATAGTTAAAATAAAAACTACATGCATGCACGTTGAATATGTTTAATTGCCTATGCTGTCAAAATTCAACAGTAAGACTTGTCAGTAATATATTGTGGAACTGGAGATCGGAGAGAGCAGATGGTTCGCACCGAAATGCCTCTTGCCTTCTGGATGGGCTTAACAATACAAGATTTGGATGCAAAGTTATAGTACTTGATCCTAGGGCTTAACTCAAAGGCATGGCCGCAGATAAAGCCGAGCATCTCGATTCAGAGAGAGCGTGTGTGTGTGGTGCTGGACCAGGCCCTTGTTTTTCCATTCCCTTTAATCATTTGAAATTTAATAAGGGAAGATAAAGCACTTAAGTAGCCTAATATTTTCAGAGATGGATGTCAAAGGCACTGTTCTGTCTATGGACACTGAGGTTTCTAATAAGAGAATTTTTTTTTCTTCGGAAAATCCTGACTTGTTGGAATCAAAACTTTTTGATAGGAATACATGTGTCTGGGGAAGCAGAGGTACCATCTGTTTTTGAAATGTCCAGAAGTTCAGTTACTAAGGGTATTGTCTGAGACGTGGGAGACATGCACTCAAATCCAATCTCTCCTTGAGTAAGACAAATCCCAGTTTTCAGGAAAACATCTATGAAGAGACATGTTTTTATCCTAGTGTGAAGTAGAAGAATATTCTGTTGACTAGTTTGCTGTGACTACTCAGTATCCAGGGTGGAAAGAGCACCTTGCAGGAAAACAGAGACCGCCAAATGTCTCAGCAGAGGCATGTTATGCGTGTTTGACATTCCGTGGATTTTCAGCAAGGCTGCAGACGTGCAGCTGCAGCGGAGCCAAGCCACCATGCCCTGTGGTGCCCAGGAGGTGCAGCACTGCACAGTAGAGCTTAGCCATGATCTGTTTCAGTGCTGCCATGAGCTGTGGAGATGCCTGTACCCATTTCACAGATCAAATGCTGCTGACTGCTCAAAGGTGACAGACTCTCCAGGGAAAGCTGTCTTCCTTGCAGCTTCCTTCTGCTCTTTCATAGCCTGCAGAACCACAAAGACAAATACCTTTTGTCTGCTCCTGCTGCTGGAGGCACAGGCCTCTGAAGTCTTTCCTTGCAGTTTGAAGCAGTGTTTGCTAATAGCACAGGTTCTCAAACTAATGGTTTTTGTACGTGATAAAAGTGTGTTTCTATAGAAACATCCACTACAGGTAATAATCAAAGTTAATAGCTTTTCATCCCATCAAGAAGCTCTCAAGCAGGATAAGTATATGAGGGGCTGGATTAGAAAATTTAATTTAATGCTGAAGTGGAATGGCTTTGCATTCTAACCAGGTAATTCATAAGCTCTCCCTACCCCCTGCAGGCATGGCCTGTCAATTTTTGAAGATTAAAAACTTAAGCATTATTAAACGAGTTTCTTCTCAGTTAGAACCTCTCATACTTGACATCAAATACAGGTCTCCCAAGCAATGTTCAATGGTAAATGGAACTGAGTGGGAGTAGGTTTGTTTGGAACTGAGAGCAGAAGTTCTGCATGTGCAGCATCCTGCTTGTGGAGAAAAAACAAGCTTCAGCTGTGGGTCTGGGCAGTCAGGGTCCCTGTCATACATACTGCACTGCACTGATTTTGGGGGATGATTGTGAAGCTGTCCATCTTTCTGTGGTAACCTTGACAGACTGTCCTAGCGCTTGCACTTCTGACAAAGCAACTCTAAGCAGCTCTTGGTGTAAATCATTCCCTGAGCTGTGGCATCACTGAGAGTACGCGATGCTTCCTGGTTAACTTGCAGCAACACAAAGTCCTGAACTTGTGCCACGTGGACTTGTAGTTCAAGGAAACAAGCCTCTGTTATGATAGACACTGGGAGGTGTTTTCATAAAGAAGGTTTTTAATGAAGTCTTTTAAAATTATTTTTCACACTATAAAATGCATTTCAGAAGCGAGATTATCGGTTACAATATGAATCAGCAGGTGATCAGCTGCACAAAGTTCAGCTAGCAGCCGGTTACCAGTGATATCCCCTGGGGACTGACGCTGGGGCCAACACTGTTAAATACCCAAGTTAATAACCTGGATGATGGTATAGAGTGTGTTCTCAGCAAGTTTGTGGACAATACCAAACTAAGTGGAGTGATTGATACGCTTGAGGGCAGGGGGAACATCAACCGGCTGGAAAAATGGCCTGAGCACGACCTCACAATGTTTAGCAAAGACAAATGCTGAGTCCTGCACCTGGGAGGGAATAATGCTGTGCAACAGTACAGGCTAGAGGCCAACTGACTAAAGAGCAGCTTTGCAGAAAAAAGCCGGTGGGGACCTGGTAGACACCAAGTTGAACATGAGGCAGCAGTGTGTCTTTGCACTGAAGAAACCCAACAGCATCTTGGGCTGCATTAGCAAAAGTGTGGCCAACAAACTGAGGGAAGTAGTTCTTTCTCCTCATTTGGCACTTGTGAAGCCACACTTGCTGTACTGTGTTTGGTGTGAGCTCCCCAGTCCAGGAAAGATATTGGCCTAACGGAGTCAGTCATGTGAAGCACCATCAAAGATGGTCAAGGGCTGGACCACCTACCTGTTAAGCAAAGGCTGAAGGAACAGGGCTTGTTTTGCTTGCAGAACAGAGTGTCCTGGGGAGATCTTATTGCTGCCTACAACTACTTACTGAAAGACTAAGGACGAGATGGAGCTAGACTCTTCTGGCCATGCTAAGTAAGGTGGGTTAACCTCAATTTGTGCTGTCGTACTGGCTGTCAGATGAACATGCTTGGCTCTGCTGTTGTTTCCTCAGCAGCAGAAGTTAAATCCTACTGCCCAACTTTCCATCACTATTTCCAATACTTGTGTAGTACTTGACTACCCCAGAAGTACTTTGAGCTATACCAAAAGGTATATTCAGTGACATAGTCATAAAAATAGCAGCAGTATAACATCTTCGGATATTGTCACGCTATTCAAATGGGATTTTGCAGATTCAATTGATGGTCTAGATGGTTCCTAGGAAGCTTCTAACTTTTTGAACTTGAGTGAAAAAAATCAATTACACTTGTGTATTTGTGGCATGAAAGGATAGCTCTAATGTAAAATCTTGATTAGAAACAGAAGTTCTCTGAAAACACTGAAATAAGTTATAATTGATCAGTCCTTATTCAGATTAGGTTCGATTTAATGGATAGTGGAAAGTAATTAGGCTATTTGCATACAGCTTGCATTCTTGTAGCTAAGCACACTGAAGCCAGCAGATTTGCCGAGATGCCAAGTGATACCATTTTGTTAATGAAGGGGGAATAGAAGGCCTTATCCAGCAATACACTGAGTGTACAGAGACTGTTCAGGAAAAATCTGATATCCTTCATTCCTTCTCAGAAAGGATTTGGCACCTCGTTGCTTGTGCTGTTCAGTGAGCTCAGTCACCATGAAATTTGCAGGTTTTGAACCTCTGGTAGCAATAGTATGACCCAAGTACTTGTGTATCAGGCTCTACAAAATTAGAAGATACAGAGAGAAATGTTCTGGCTAAAATTTAATCCAAAAACTAGCTCATCTCTGTTGTCATTCAGATGCATCAATTTCCTCGTGAAATACCTATCATAATTATTGACTTTTTTTTTTTGCGCTAATTGGGATTCATTCTGGAGTTTTGGCAAAGAGTTCCTGTCACTGAGAGCTTATGCGCTTTGATTCTGATTCAGTATTCACTGTAGTAACTATCTGGGTGGATTTTGGGGAGGGGATGTATGTGTGAGGTTTTTGGTTTGTGTGTGTGGTTTTGTCTGGTTTGGGTTTTTTTGGGGGGCTGGGCTGGGGGTTTTCTAGGTTTTATTCCAGAACTTTCATTCCAGCTTCTGTCCTAACAATGTGCTACTGTTGAATAGTTATGCAAGGAAAAAAGAGAATGAAGGAGAGATTTGGGGGAAGAAACAACATCTAAACATAAATATTTAGAGGACCTTCAATCGAGACAGCTTTTACCCAACTCTTGGTAAAACTGCAGAACTGTAGAGAAGAATCAAATGGTAAAGGAGCAGCAGGAGTAAGGCTGGAAACAGTATTAATAGCAGACTCATCATTCAGTTCCCAAGAAGGAGAATCTTGCTATCTAAGGCTCTCCAAGCAACACACAACTATCAACTTCTTTTTCAGTCACGGTGATACCACTGAGTGTTATTAAATCTGCCAAGTAAATTGATTGCATGTACTCCGTTAAACAGTAATTGCTTTGGGTAGGAACAAAACTCAGGGCAGGAAACTTGGAGTCAGGTCTGGACTTCCTTTTCCAGATGAGGAAGATGAGTGTGAACAATAGTGTGGGTAGGGTCATTTCTAATGTATTGGAAATGGTTTAATTTTAAACCTGTTTACATTTGACCTATTAGGCTAAAGACATTCTTTCTTCATTAGTCTTGGCTTGAGAAGATAAGCTTCTCTGTTTAGAGATTAAATGAACTGGAACAAATGAGACCAAATTGCTTTTTCCAGATGTTTATGGACTGTAATAGCGCATGCTGTCATCTAGAGAACATCACCTGCATGTTTCTTTAGTTGGAGTTTGCTTTCTCCTAAGGGTTTATTAGTAACTTGAAAGTGATGGTTTTGTTCTTGTTTTGAATGTTTTATTTTAAGTGCCAGGGCTCTAAGCAATATATTTCAACAGCATTCTGCTTCCAATAGTCCTATAAGACTTTCTAATTTTAATCTTTTTTTTTTTTTTTTTTTCCTTCATCCTCACAAGTTTATTCCCACCTCTGAAAAGCCTTGTGAAAGTTCTGGCAATTTTGAATTCCTTTTTTTTGATTGATTCTTCTGTCTTAACACTTTGCCCCTTTCATGTCTGTTCTGATATCCATCCACTTCGTAGCATATCTGTTGCTTCACAGCTGGAAGGCCTCTTTTGTTATCTGTCCTCCCAAACTCTCTAGAGTTCCCACCATACAAGTCCTGGGGAAAAAAAAAGGGTAACTTTCTTGTTTAAGTTATGCTCCCAAGTTGTTTGGTTTTTTTTTTAGCTAGAGGAGGGAGGCATCATTTTGAAGCATGTGTGTGGTGGAAATTTCATGGTCACTCTGCTTGTGGAAGGTCCTTCCCAGACTGCTGCTGTTGCTCTTTTTAAAGCTAATCAATCAGGCAGGAAGCAGGTGCTGTAGGAGCATTGATGAAACATGGAGCCTTTTGCCTTTAGGTTACAGGCTCATGTTCACAACTTTTGTTACAGCCAGAGGGTGATGAATAGTGTCACATGTGTTGCCTTCCATATTTGTTGGCTACGCTCTCTCCTGTCTGATTTCTGGTGGAAAGTTTGCCAGAGTGTGGAGAAAGATTGAGGAACATTGTGCTTGCTTGGCAAATTGGCATGAAAACTACGGGAACAGAGATCTAATATTTGTTGGATGACTCAATAATTAATTTATGGCAGAAATACCACTGAGGAATTTCAAGTTAAACTTGTAATGCTGTCCTCTGATTCCTTGCTACGTCAGATTACCTGAGGTCATGGTTGCTTTACAGAGGCTTCTTGACTGATTTCTTCTTAGAAGTTCTCGAGTAATTTTTAGTATACACAGTATAGAAAGCTGACTCAGGCGAGCTCTCCTGTATTTTCCACTTCAGTAAGAAATCCTGTCACTCCCTCTGCTAATTGGAAACCTAATTGCCCTTTCATTCACCTTACTCCTTAGCATCTTTCTCTGGATGATGTAAGACTGGAATGAGCATGCAACTAGAGCAGGTAACAAAGAAGTAAAACATAGTGTTTGAACATGCATTTTCTATCATGAATTGCCTGAAGTTTAACGTGCATTAATTAGCTGCTTCATGTAATGCTAATTCTTCCTAAGCTTGCTTATCTGAACTGCTGAACATCACCCGTAAATGGCTGGACACTTTGAATTCCCCCTTAGGGACTAACACTTGCAAAGTTAATCCCTCTCCCTGTGTGTATGTTTTCTAGATAACTTCCAAGCCTTCACAGATGGATTATGCAACGCATCAGTCACTTTTGGCTGGGAGTTGTTTTCATCTGAGATACCTACAGTTGGTGCATTTTGCTGAATTTAATTATTTTCCCTTGCGGATTATCATTAAGGTTGTACACATCAGTAGCCTGCAGTGGGTCATAACATGAATTAAGAGGACATGACTCAGCTGCCAAACAGCACAAGCAGCATGAAGGAATAGAAAGAGCTTTCCGTTGAGTAACCTCTACTGACTTGGGGAAGACATAGCTTGCTGCTGGCTGTCTCTTTGGTTTTCAGAGTGTTGCAAAAGCCTTGCCAAGGTTGTTTTGCCTGTTCTGTTCCAGACCAACGTTGTGTGACTGGTGTTCTCTTTCCACCTTTATCCAAGTTCAGTTATCGTAGTAGAGGAACATTAGCCATAGAATTGTAAAGCCAGTTGCAACTCCCTCAAGTTCAGATTTCTTGACTGGGCTTTTGGTTCAGGTCTGCTAATTTGTTAAGGTCTACTTTTGTTTTAGGAAAAAGATTCCCAGAACATATGAAAACACATTGCACTAGAAAATAATGGCAGGAATAAGACTTTTCCACTCACAAATGAGCATGTTGGCTACTCTTGTCATACACATGGGTTTAAATACAAAACAGTTTTAAGTTGCACTAATTCTCTATATATGAAGTATAATGAAACTTAAGTGAAAACAAAACCCTGCTGCTGTTTGTTTTGTTTGGATATTGGCAAAGTTCGAAGCATGCTTTTTCTTCCTCCTTTCATAACTATTTCAATAAAGTGCAGACAAAATTAACTAAGAATTACTCTGTCCCCGTTCGTAAGTGAAAACAGGCATCTCTGAATGCTCTGTCTATTGTTAAGGTATGCACAGTATTAGCATAGTATAGAATATTTTGTTCCTGCTGCGGAACTACTTTTTGCAACCTCATTTTTTGGGAGTTGAACATGGAAGAGTGGTTTTAGGTTTTTCTTTAGGAGAAAGAATTTTGCTTTAGAAAGAACAATTAAAGTAAGTGCAAAAAGGCTTTGAAGGTAGCATATGTGTGGTCTGATGTCGGAATAACTCCAAAGTAAGAGTGTTCTATCAGCATCATCCATCCTTTTTTTCTTTTTCCTCCCTCTGTCCTACTGTATCCTTACCTGAAAACACTGTTCTGATGGAAGGGCAAAAATCAGTCTACACTACATACTGACAGAACCTGAGAGCCTATCAAGCAAAGTGTGAAAAAACTTCAGGTGTTGAAAAGACTTGCTTCATTATTTAGCCTGTGGCATGGTGTCTTGACAGTAATTGTCATTTGCCTTCATACTCTCAGTGTCTAGTTACTCTAAGCCCTCTGAGCCGGGCCCTTTCTGCTTTAACAGCACGTTAAAAGTGCTGCTTTGCACTACCAGTACCTCAGGTAAGTTTCTTTCAACTTCTTCCAGAGCTGTGGATTGGCAGTTGAGGTATGTCGTTGCTTAAACTTTTTGAAGATGAAGCTCTCAGTTAAATGAGAAGCTGTTACCTTGAGCCTTACCTTAATGGGGTATCTTCATATGTGTTTCAAGGTGGTGAGTCATCTCAGGAGCTTGAAGACGCTGTCTTTTAAACTGTAGACCCTTGTTTCAGTACTTCTGATATCTTTTGAATTTCCAGCATTTTGTCTGACTTTTCTCTTAGTGTTTTATTTCTTTACTCATCACCCTTATGTCTGTCACCTTATACTTTTGATTCTTTTGAAGTTGCAAGTAAATTTTTCCACAAATGTTTGATTTTCATTATTGTAGCGAGTAACAGCATATAAAAACAAGGTACATTCACTGCAACTTCAGGAGCCTAGTCTTAAACCAGATGCTGTGCTGGAATGGTGCAGTGGCGAATCAGGCCCAAAATAATGATTGATTTTAATTTATTGTAAACATGGGATTTTTTTCCAAGCAGCAATTTTTTTTGGATGAAAAGTACCCAGAATGTCTGAATTGACTCTAACATTACAGCCATCCAAAACATTCATAATAAAATCCAAACCAGCTCAAACGTACTTGGTTTTTAGTGTTTCATTATAAACCCTTAACTCAGCCAAGGTTAGCAACCCTCTGAAAACCTGGCCAGAACTGTGAGGGAATCTAAGAATGAGGGAATCTAGGTCAGTTTATTCTTTGTGGATGGAAACATGTAAAACTTGATGGTTTTACGTGGTTTCAGCTTTTTAGCCAGGTGAAAATTCAAAGTTGCATTAAGTTCCAAGTGAGCAGTACAGCTAAAATGAGTGGCCTGCTTCCTACATTGTGCCTACACGGTCCTCCCCCCTTGCCTGAGGTGATTCAGGTTCCAGTGCCTTGCACCGGGTCCATGAAGAAGAGGATGATGCTCATCGCTAATCTTCTATGTGGCACAAAAGACATCTGTAATTGTAGTCTTTATTTTGCCTTTTGGGGCATTATTTCAGAGCACAGGGCAAACGAGAGAGAGAACTAAGGGCAGATTTTCCAGGAGAGGACAATGGGTTGACCCTCCCACTGGCAGTGCTGTCTGTTGCAGTATGTGTCCTCCAGCGTCACAGGACCTGGGAAGAGAAGACTTCTTGGAGCCATAACTCTGACTATATAAGCAGAGTGCACTAGCCAGGCACATGAGAAAAAGGATTTTTCTGTCCCCAGTACAGAGTGCTCGTTTATCCCCAGCCTTGGCATGTTTCTGGTGTGCCTGAGGAAGAGGGGAAGAATGTGCTCAGTATGTACGCTTTGCTGTGATCAGGGGAAAAGGCTTGTTCCTAGCTGAGGTAGTGGAACATTTGATGTCATCAGGCGTAAGATTTGGTAGTATTTCTTGTAGTCTCATCTTCGAGTGTTAGGAACGCATTAATGGGTAGGTAATTTCGTTCCCAGAAGGACTAAACTCGGGGGATATAGGGCCCCTTTTGTGCTGACAGCCTGTTGCCGGTTTGAAGGCCAATCAAAGCTGAAACAAGCCTAGTGTGGAAAACGCAGGTGGAAAGGGTGCTGCCCACATCTTGCCTCATACCTGTTTGATCCTATCCTGTGTGAATAGGATGTCACAGAATTTCTAGATGCAATGAATGCTCCTGTGTGGGTAACCAGCTGTTCTCATGACTGGCCTCCTAGACACATTGTGGGCTATGTCGCATGGCCTTCTGTGCAGAGAAAATATCTTGTGGCAACTTCTTAATAAGAACTGATAAATCTTTACTTTTGAATAGCTTCTATTGTAGCTGCACTGTAGCTGGGAGAACTTAGGAAGTTTCACAACAACAACAATCATGATTATGAAAGCAGTCTTTCAGTGGGATCTGGACTTAAAGCCATCCTGTATCATAAATCATCAGGCTAGTAGACAATTTAAAGTACCAGTTATGTCCAGAATTATTTTGGCTGAGGCAGTAATGTCACAGCACCCCGCAGAAACTCTCAACAGGTTTTTTTGTTTGGTTTGTGTGCGTGAGAGGGTGTTTGGTTTCTTTCTTTGGGTTTTTTTGATACATTTGAAGCAAACTCATCTTCAGTGCTTGTGTCAGTAGTAGCCGTTTGCAGACTCATAGGACAAAATGAACATTTGGATAGAAATGTAGAACGTGAAAATGAAGTGTGATTGCAAGACATCCTGGGAAAGCAGTTTGTTTTATCAGATGAATATAAATATTTTTCATAATGAGAATGGTGGTTTTATCCTTCTCACAAATATAGTGGGGGAGAGAGAGTATTAGAAAAGCAAAGTGTAAGAAATGAAAAGTCATTGAAACAGGTTGTTATTTCTGATCTGGTTCTCAGTATTTTAGGAGCTCCTATGTAACTATAGGAATGGATAGAACAAAAGTTTGTTTCTGTAGGCAAATTACGAAGTGAAGAATATACTAAATCTGCTTTGCTTGTGTACTATCTCCAACTTAAAGCAGCTATCCACAGAATTCAATTCTGCTTAGTGAGGATTAAAATTATTTTAACAAGGCCATTTACATCTGTTTGATGGATTGATGTATAAGGCAAAAATACAAGAAAAAGAGGTGGTAAAGAGGCTAAATAGCCAAGTACTCCTGTCCTGACATTACCTTCAGGAAAAGGAACAGAGCTGACCTTCATTCAGACCCTTCAATTCATTTATTTTCATTTCTTTCGAGAGATTACTATTTTATAGAGGTGGATGCCAGATCTATAGCTTGCAGTCACCCTCCAAGTTGCTCAGGCTGTGAAGATGTGGACAGGCAGTGGACTGTAAAGTCTTCTGAGGTGTCCCAGCCTGCCTCTTACAGAGGTCCCCCGCTCTTCATGCAACCCAAAAAGCAGAATTTCCTCTTGTGCCAGAGGAGCCTGGCAAGTATGCTGGCTGATCCCCTGTTTAGGGCCTGCCTGCTGGCCTGGTCATGCCCCATCAAGCACATACAGCTTTTACATCACAGGGGGCTGAGCAAAAGTGAGTTACTTCTGTGCCAGGTACACAGTGTTGCACAGGACCGGGGACAGGCTGTTGGGCACACGGGTCTTGATAGTCACTGAAAGAGGCTGTATGGTCTGAAAGTTGGGTCATTCAGCTTGAACATCAAACTGGTAGTACCACTGCTGAAGGCTGAGAGTGTGGGACGGTGCCCTGAAGTGAATGAAACTTTGCTGTAAGTTCTTCCTGTGCTGTCAGGAGCATTATGTTACGTGTTATAAACATGGTTTTCATCTTCAAATTCACCCATGAGGAAGTGAACATGAATTCACATATGAAGGAACTGAAGCTTTCCGTTTACACTTTAGCTAGTGATCTTAATTTTCCTGAAATGCGTATCAAAAAATCTCACTGGGAGCTTGAGAATGTGTTTTGTTTGAACTGCTGTTTTTCACTCCAGGTCTTGTTTTTGATGGGGGAGGGGGGGTAGTGTTGGCATTCAAATACTATTGGCTCCCTCTTGTGGCTAACGTGTAAAAGAAAAAAAAGGAAATAAAAATACATGAGTTTGTTAGTTCTAGTATTGGGTAATTTTACTGTGCAGGTTTTAATGCCTATTAGACAGAGTGATTTTTCTGTATCTAAAACCTTTCTAAATGCTTTCCCTCGTTGTCCTGCGAATGTTTAACGTGGAGGGGGAGGCAGAATATAAAAAAAGCCTGCAATAAGTGGTAAGAGTTTATTTCAGGCACAAGTGGTCATTTGTGTTTAGGCAGGTTTCAATGCAGGGAACTAGTCTTCTGGGGAATGCTGGCTCTTTGCAAGCAAATAGTCCTTACCCCTGCTCCATCACCTAAATATTTCTGCATTTCACTGTTTCTACATTTACCATATATAAATACGTACACACGCGTGTGTGTGTACAGAGTTACATGAGGTTGCTGCTTACATTTCTGATCATGTTTTTAGTACATCACCAGATTTTTCACTTCCACAATTACTCAACTGATGAAGCTGCAGCTGCAATAGAAAGTATAGTTGGGTGGTCAGTGATTAGAGGACTTCCTTCAGATTTTTCTCATGAAATAGCACCTTCACCTATGGTTCAGTGGCCAATATCTGCTTTCTTTGCTTTCTTGCTCACTTTTTTTACTATACAAATATTAGCATTTGAAGTGTTACATAATACAGAGTTGCAGAATAGAGCCTGTGGATACCACCGTATGTATGAGGATAGCAGTAACTTTTTTTTTCCTATATTCCCCATTTTCATTCACTTCAGTTAACACTAAATTGGAGGGAAAGGTCTCTGAGATTACTGTGCATTTATGATGTCTTTACCTTGTTTGATTTTTTTTTTCTCTCTAACAACTTATCACAAATATTTTTATTGCTAATGTAGATTCTGTAATTTAGGGTATTCTGCCATCTGATCTCTGTTGTTAAAGGCTTAATTTTTGCAAGTGCCTCTTAGTGGGCTGGCATGGTTTTTATTCCATCACAGCAACATGGGAATCTTTGCTCTTGCTAGCACATGTTCCCCAGGCTGTTCCAAGGCACTTTTTTCACATGTCATTAAACTACATCACCAGATATTTAATGAATAGATTACACTGTCTTTGTTCTTAAAATGAAGGATTAAAACCACTTTGTTCATTTGGTTTTAGAAACAGTTGTCCCTGTGACTAAATAACTTGTATGCTTAAAGAAAGTTGTTACATGAAAAGTTACATGAGTCATTACAGGGCTTTTAATTTTTGTTCTGTATGCCAGTTAAGATGTATTTAATGTTAAGTATGAAAAGAACAGGTTTTTTCCTGTTGTCTTTGGGACTTGTTTAAAATACAGAAGACACAAAATATTTAGTAGAAGTCTTAACTGGAGTCACTGCATTTAGCATAGTGTCCTGGTTTCGGCTGGGATAGAGATAATTTTCTTCCCAGTAGCTGGTACAGTGCTGGGTTTTGGATTTAGGATGAGAACAAAGTTGATAACACACCGATGTTTTAGTTGTTGCTAAGTAGTGCTTACACTAGTCAAGGACCGGGGTGGGGGAGAGTGAGTGAGCGGCTGTGTGGTGCTCAGTTGCTGGCTGAGGTTAAACCACGACACATAGTTTAACTGCAGGCTTGATCATGGAAATACTGAATTGAAAACATGGAGGTCTTGGTCCTCATTCATCTAAGATTCAGTGAGAAATAGACATACATATTTTTCTTAGGGCCACCCATTATTTTCGTTTTAGTCTGGAGTCCACCCGCTGAAGTCCCCCTGTTCCATTCTGTCGGAGCACCTCTTCACTTAAACACTGCACACGGGTTGCTGGTTACATTTGATCCAGTCGGTGACTGCTACTAATCTGGCTGGTTCTGAAATTTGAAATGCCTGGTCTCCTGTAACACATCCAAAGCTGGTGGGAGCTACAGAGGGGGAGGGAAGCTAGGAGCAGACATTTACTCCTCTCACGTGCTTAGGTATACTGCTGTTCTGTATCAAATGCACCATACCACTACATGGCTTGGACAGCCCCTGAGACATGTCTGTAGATACCAACATCAAAAACTGTATGGCTTAAGCAGCGGGGCACCCAAATGCAGTAAAAGCTTTTAATGGGCTTTTATTTTGATTTTTTGCACCTCAGAAGTAGCACCAAGGAAATGAAGAACATCACCTCAGTTCTTTAGCGCTTCGGGCTTTGCCTCCCTGTCAGCTGAGTTAAGGATCCAGCTGAAAATCTTCCATCTTGTTCCAGCTGGCCAGTGTCCACCTGGAGCAGAACTGCAGGTCTGTCAATTGATGGATTTCGGAAACTATTGATTCTCCAGGGGCTGTAGGAGACAACTGCTTAATGATTTTAAAGCATTTTGGATGTACATTTATTTGCAAAAGGCCCAGTTGTTTAACCTCTAGAACCCATAGTCAGACATATTTCAGCTTCTGATAATGCACAGACATACGGTATAAGTGTGAGTAGATGCACTGAGATGAGTAGCAGTACTTACTGCTGCTGCTTAATGAGCTGTGAGGCCTCCTTATCTTGGCAGGGAGCAAACCAGAGTTCCTCTAAAGTGCTGTTCCTGCCGATAAACCCGTTCTCTGTCAGAGAATGCTGTTCCCGTTGAAATCAAGGTGTAGCGCAAGATGCTGATGCTCCCCCACCTCTCACTTTGATTTGGGAAGCGAATGAAAACAAGTTTCTAACAACACTGGAAAATGCACTTTTAACCATATTTGCCACCCACAAAAGTTTTTGTTTTGAAATATCTTTATGGCTTTTGTTGTTCTATGCTCTAATACATCACCAAAATCAGAATTAAGCCTATAAAAAAACCTCTTCAGACACCTTTCTTTAGAGAATATTTTTACATTTTGTTAAAGTATGAAACAAAGCTAAAGTTTGAACTCTTAAAAACTTGTCTTTGTTTTACCACATATTTTTCAGAGACATTGAGTTTCTGTATTTTAAAAGTCACTGGGATTAAAAAATTAGCGCCATTATCAAGGATAGGTGTTTATGCCTGGCTTCTAAGGAAAATCTAGATATACATATATACTACGTAAATTCTGACTCATCACCCAGGCTTTTGATAGTGTAATGCTAGACAAGCCATTTAAATGTCAAGCCAAGTTACAAAGTGGGCTTTGTCAGATCTGGGATTAGAATGAATGTTTCTGGCTTTTTGCTTGTAGTGATTATACCATCAAAGTAAATTCTGAAGCCTTTGACCTTGGTTAATAATTTTCTTATGTCAGTAAGTTCTTAATGTAGCAGTCCGTTGGGCAATAGTAGGGAAGCATCTATTGTGATTTCCATATTTTTGGTTTTCATGGCACAACAGTATCACATACTGTCTCTCACTTTGGCATGTGTAAGTGCTGTGGTAAAGGAACAGTCTAGGTTTTAACAGCATGTATATTTTTATATTACGAGCTGCAATGCATATGTCTTAATTTCACGAATCAGGCTGTGTTGTTTTTTCTTTTTTCTTGCTCCTTTGTAAAACTCTTACATCATTCTGAAAGTGGTCAATTAAAGAACTGCTCTCCCTTTTGCAAACAGGGTTGTGCTGTACAGATTTATTTGATACAGAACACAGCTTTTGGAACTATTAGACATATAATCAGCAGGGATATGTTTCCCCCAGCTCTTTCCTGAGCAGAAAGTTGCCAGATTATTTCATAGTCTTTTTTTTTTTTCCTTTTTTAGTTTGTATTCTTCAAACTGTCCATTGGATTCTGAATAGGTGAAGTAATTTCTACATACAGATGGTTCATGCCTTCATACATGGGCCTGCTTTTCCCTTCTGGATTCCTACAAGTAGATTAACAAACGAAGCTGTAAGCCGGTAACTAGCCAGCAGTATGCTCAGCCTCTCCGGTCTCTTCCAGACTCCTCCTGCTTTGCTCTGTCGGTGGCATTGGGCTGTGCTCTGCGTTGCACTGGTGGGGAGCTGGCTTTGCAGGGCTCCTTCTGGCTTTGCACAACACCGGTGGAGTCTCCTTTTAGCTTCTATAACCAAGCATGGCTTCAAAGACAGCCAGACCTCGCCAAGTGATGGTATCCTTTCAGGTACTTGAGCAAAGAGGCTCCCCAGATTGGAAAGGGGTGCCCAGCTGGGTACTTTCCCCAGGTGTCGGGAAGAATGCAGATAGCAGCCACATCTGGGCAGTCTCATTGGTGCAGTTCCTTCCCTGGGTGGGCACCGAGTCTTGGGGGAAGGTGGCAGGAGCCTGCAGCCCGTCTGAGAACGTGCATGTGGCAAAGCAGAGCCTTCGTCTTCACTTTTCTTCCCCGTGCTCCTTTCTGTTATAAATAGATTTCAAAATTTTCATTGGGTTAGCTTGATGTCTTGGGTACTGTTATTAATAAATTTGTTGCTGTAAAGGAAGTCCACTGATCAGATGTCGCGGACCTTTGCAGAGCTCGGTCAGGGGTAACGTCCTCCTTTCGCTCTGTGAACATGGACAGCTCTCCAGCGTGTCAGCAACCTCTCTGATTTTTGCCAGTATATTCTGTTAAGATCTAACAAGAGACTGATGAGGTACCAGATGACAACAGCTTCATTTCAGCAGTTGCTAGCCATAGGGGTGCGAGTTTCTGCATTTGCTCTGAGACTTACTTTCCTGTTCAGCTTGAAACAGGTTTCAGCTGTTGATAGTTAGCACCTCTGAGCCATCTATTATACCTGTGAGTATAATGCTCAGCAATTTCCCCTCCAGTGAGGATGTATTTGAAGCAGGGGTCGCTTTTGGTGTGCCAAGGGGCTGAGGGAGGCCAGCACTGTGGCTGTGGGAG
>NW_008824930.1:3078859-3086883 GCF_000699105.1 Pygoscelis adeliae
GCTCACAGCCAGCCAGTCCCTAGGCACATCTTTTAGCAGCAGCGTTGTTGTCCTCCCCGCCAGAGGCCATGGTGAGGTGTCTCATGTGCCACACACATGTCATGGCATCTCAGGCCGTGGAGGAGGGAGGCCCGTTGGCGGGCTGCGGCATGGTTGAAGGAGAAGATCAAACCAGAAGAGCAGACTCCTTTTCCGTGGGTTAGTCACCAGATGGTGATGTTGGATGGCACTGGGCAAGCGCAGGGTACGTGAGCAGCCAAAGCTCTTCAGTTACTCCAGAGCAGCAACTTTGCGCTCACAGAGGGGAAGGCAGTGCTTTGCAAGAGCAGTTTAGAGGATGCACACTGGCTGCAGAGCATCTGTGATGGGGATGTTTTGGTTCCTGGAACCAAAGGCTCCAGATATTACTGAAGTATAATGTGAATTAAATGGTACTCATTCCTTTTTTGGAAAAGTTAGCAAATTAAATGTTTTAATGATATGGGAGATGTCCTCCTTGTATACTAGCTCTTGCATTAGGCAGTTGAATAATAAGGTAATATATTGCTTTTTATTTCCTCTCCATCATTCCTCTTTCATTCTTTGTAGTTACTCAGGGATATTGCTTAAGTGGTTACAAAGATGGTGGCAGAATAACTTTTCTTAAAAAGCTGAAGCCAAATTCTAGCATAATGGTAATTATTTCCAGACCTAACTGGTGGTGATTCTAAAAGAATAATAATCTCTTTGAAGATGTTGCAAAATATCTTTCAAGTTTCTATGAATTTAGTCATTTCTCGCACCAGAAGGGACTGTCACGAGTGCATTTTACCTCCTGCATGGACAGGAGCCACAGACCTTTCCTTCCTTATATGACAGTATGTCTTTTTTAGAACTCTAAAAATCAGCTAAAAAATGGGTAGAGGGAATCCATCTCATAAGTTCTTCCAGAGCTTCACTGGACTTGATGTTTTAAAAAAAAAAAAAAAAAACAAACAAACCTTATTTCCAATAAGAACGTCTACTACAATTTCCAAATGTTATACATAATTATATGTTTTACATCCAAAGTTGAGTGGTCCTCTCTCAAATCTGCCTTTTCCTACTGGCACTTGCAAACAGTTATCCTCGACCTTCTCTGTAAGTTAAATATCTTGAGCTGCTTGAATCTCCTAGTCTGATGAAATATGTTTTAGTCATTCTTGTGGCTCATTGATCTCTCTCCAACTTTTCCATACTATCTGTGTTGTAGACAGCAGAACAGTGTGGTATGCTAGCAGAGGTTACGTTAGTGCCAATAGAGACAGTGTTATCTTCCTGCTTGGTATTTCCTTATCCACATACCAAACCACAACTCTGTTGTGGTTACTCATGGAAGATGATAACGTTGGATTATATACTTTCTCCACAGAACAGGGGGATAAAAATCTAGTACCTTTGCAATTGCCTTCTGGTTGAACAGCAGATCCCCTGAATTGGAGTCTGTAAAAGGTGCTTATCTTGTATGTATCATTTAAGGAGGGATATTTGGAGGGCTTCCTTATTGGGTTGTATTCCATGGGCATCCCAAGAAGGGTATTAGGATATATGACAGGCAGTGTAGCTTGAATCCTTATGAGGACCACTTGCAACAGCTGCTACGTTGGCTGATGACAGAGACTGGGAACTTTCAGAATTAAAATCAGTATTTTTCCTGCACTGAAGAGATGGGCTCTGAGATGAGCTGTGGAGCTTCTCTGTGGACATGGGGGGCGGAGAAATGTAGAGAGTTTTAAAACAAACAAACAAACAAACCAAAACAAAAAAACCCACAACAACGACAAAGAAAACTGATTGCGTCCCGTCTTGCATGTCAGAGGGTATGCTGGTATGTGTGATGCTTCCATTTCCCATCTGAATGTCTGAAGGCAACTGCAGGCAGCACTTAATTTCCCTTATGCCTTTTGGAAACGTTGTTGGTTTTAATTGACTGGAGCAGACAGTGTCTTGGCACTCACTTGTATCTATACTGCAAGGACTCCACAACAGAGGCAAACCTGACAGCAGAGCAAAGGTGCCTGAGCTGGATCAGTGGCAGCACCTCGGCAATATCTTGCTTGGGCCCAGAAGGACCTGCAGCACCTGACAAATGGGTTATATTAGCTTTGCCAGGTGGGAACTGCCTCTCTTGCTGTCACAGTACAATCCACTCTCTTCTGGGGTATGTGGATACTACTTCAGTGCATAGGCATCTAAAAATGTAGAAAATCTCAGCTTGTTAACAAGTGAAATAGACACTTGGAGCACAATAGAAAAAGGAAATAGATGAATGAGGGAGAGAGAATTGGCAGAATATATCAGTTTTTCTTTCTTTAAACCATCAAATTGTTTTTTTAAAAGGTTAAATGAAACCAAGCAACTACATAATACATTTTTAAAAAATAAAAATAAAAAAATATTTATTGCATTTTTTGGATAAGCTGTGTCTCCCTAAGGGATTTAAAATCTTTCTTACCACAGACTTATTTGACAGTTCGGTCACAGTTTGGCCATGGTCAAATCAGCATGGTTAGCCAAAAGCATCACCAGCCTGGAGGACATTGTTGATATTTGATGCCTTAATAAACAGTCTGGGGGCTGCGAAAGGAAATATAAACAATAGAGAAGTTTTTAGTGTAAATACAAGCAGAGAAAATAACCCACATTCCTTAAAGACCTTGTACAGGATGAATCATTAGCATTGCTTAAGTAAATCACATGGAGTTGAGGAGGGCCTGCCTGGCAGCATTAAGTAGTTATGGATGGAAAACAATTAGAAATGACTGTTAGGACATGAAGGTAAGGATGCTGCTGGCTTGAAGAGCAACACTGAGCTGTCTCTTCCTGATGCAGCTTTGGCAGCACCCCGCTTTGCCGTGGGCAGTGTGCTTCAAGTTTCACAGGCAGGATTTGTGAGGAGAGGTAATTTATTTTTTAAACCAAATAATATAATATTGGGGGGGGGGGTAAATACGAGTTTTTGGATGCACAAGCTGTTCTGTAGATCCAAAATAGCTGCAGCAGTCTTCACAGTTCATTAACAGTTTAACAACTGTTTGGAGTGTAGATAGACTGTGTTGGTCCAGCCACCTGACAGCAGAAGTGATGGGTGACTATAAAGCAGGAGGAAAGGTGGACAAATGCTGTGTTCTTACGGAAAACAGCATGACCTGAAACTTATCCTGCCTGTGGATCGTGGAGAGGCTGTCTGGGAGGGGGGGTGGAAATACCTTAAGACCAGTATCCCTGTTGAGTCTGTAATTTTTTTTGTTATGTTTTGGTGTCCAGTAGAACCTATATGAATTTTTGTTTCCAGATTCTATTCTGAAGGGATCTTATACACTTCTTTAAAGGATCCAGACTGAGCAAACACAGGGTTGTCTCTTTTTTTTTTTCCTCTTGTAACTGGATATTTCTGGCCTTTATCAACTATGAGTTCATTCAGGCATCTACTGGCTGCAGTTTCTTACCCACACAGTTTCCCTGAGGGCATTTTGTCCACCAGATGACATGTATTGCTTATTGGGAGGCACAAGCCTCTCCTCCCATCATGTTGCTGATTGTGTTGTGAGGGGGATTTACCGCCACGGTTGTGGAAAAGTGTTGGAAAAACATGTTAGCCCAAGCACGGTTTAGTTCCTTTTGGCACGTATAATTTAAAAGCATTAATACGTTTCTGATATCGTGTGAATTTAGCAAATTGAAGGCTTGTTTAAAAGTGTAATTAGAGATGGGGGAAGGTTTCTACGGAAACCTTTCTTTAAGGCCAGTATGGGTTGTGGTTGCAGTTCAACTTAGCTGAAGCAAACTGGTGGTACATCACCACTTTGCCAGTCAGGGGTGAAATGTTCAATCTGGTTCTTCTCGGCCATCGCCTCCCTTGAGTTATCCAGCAGACCGTGCAGGGACTGTACCTGTACTGTGGCGAGCAAAACGTTCAAACTCTTGTTACATTCATGTGAATATGACCAGAACCTTGTTCCTGTGTGTTTTATATATATATATACTTTTTTTTTTAATAAAGTGAGCTCCAAACATTTGTCTTGCAAACAAAGTCTTCCAGCTCTCCTTGTTGGTTAAGTCTTTGTTTTCTTAAGACGTAAATGGGTGTCTTATGAACTAACTTGACTGATATAATGGTGTCGCACTGTGAAGTTGAAAAACAAATCCAGCGATCCCACCTCTGTTCTATAGACAGAATATTATTATTCTATTATAAACTGGATTATTAAATTATATTATCTTGCAAATTATGTTTTCTCCTGTATTCTATTCAGTTCTCTGTAGGTAAGTTATGGAGGGGCTTCATTCAGCCACTGCCAACTGAGGAGCTCCCTGCTATGATAGCTTTTACTCATCTAGCAGTTGATTGCCATTTCAGCCAGTGACTACAGAAGTGTGAATGTAAAATGTACAAGGAGCAGAAGTCAGTGGTGCGAGAGTTGTGTAGCACCTTTGTGTAATGCTACGCAAATGTCTGCACCCTGACATCGCGTGGGAAAAACAGTAATAATTACTTGAGCATTTCCTATTACTACAGAACTACTGTAGAGGTTATACTTCAGGTATTTCTCTGTCAGAAGGAAATAAATATGCACCAACTTTTTAAAAAGCTTTTGGTTTTAAGCGTTTGGGATGGTAAGATGAAATTGGTGTTGCTGAATCAGGTACCTTACAGACATCTTCTGTCTAACTAGAACGAGTGTGACAGGCACAGACTAGGGCCCCCAAACTAAGCCAAGTAGGCCATAAAAAAAATAACAAGTGCTACATAGTCCTTTTTCTTCCTTCTTCTGGGGAACAGGAAGGTAATTATCACTATTTGTGATAAATGGGCAAGCCAGGACTCTTGTTTTATGAAGTACCATTTCAGATATCCCCTAACAGTGATCAAGCATGTGAATTACCTCTCATAAAGAACAGGAGCTAGTATGGCCCAGGTGGGTTTTGTCTTGCACTGTACTCCAGGGAGAAGAGTAATAGAGCAGCTGGATGACAGGGTTGTAACCCCCAGATTTGCACAGGAGTAGTTCACTTGTTTGATGGAGTTGAGGGTGGCACATCCACTTTTTGCCTCCTTCTTTTTGACCTGGTCATGCTGTGCCAGTCAGTTGGTTGTGTTAACCAAGAGAAATTTTGCAAGGAGAACGGATGCGACAGAGCCTTCTTCACAGCATTGAACAAGAAAGCGTAACTGCTTACAATGGGTGCTTTTATTCTATAGCATCTTTAAGAAAGGCTGGTGAGATGCCCAGTCAGCAGCAGGATAAAATGTGATTTGATGTCTTAGGCAGCAGACAGAGTTGGAAGAGTCTGTGATGAGATGTAGTTTGGTACATCCTGTGCCTTGGGGGCTGGGAGCCTTCAAGTTTAGTTTCCCAGACTCCCAACTCTTTGCCCCATTTGCTCATTACATTGACCAAAGCGTTTGGCAATCCTTGATCTTGGGGTAAGTTTTGTACTGAATATGTGCCTGGTTTCAGTTAACAGCACTAAATAAATGTGTCTGTGTTATCTGCTTATGTGTCCAATCCAAAAAGTTCATACAGTGGACCCATTTATAGGGCAGTAAAGATTATTTGGAAATAATGTGAAGCTTCATTCTGGAACCCATCCAGCAGTGTAGAACATGTGCTGGCTAAATAAGACTGGATTTAAGCATTTTGTGCTTAGCTTTTAATGCACATTTTCTCTTTTAATTCTACTGAAGCAATTGGGATTTTATACACCATGTTTCAAGAAACAGAATTAAAAAATTATGAATATAATTTGCATTCTGTTGTAAACCATGTCATTTTCTTTGCAGTCACATTCAACTTGGGAGCATGTTTTGTACTAAAATAAGAAGGAGGCATGAGGGGAGAAGGCTTTGTAAAGATTAAAAAAAAAAGGCAGCAGAAATGGTTGCTTCTAACAGTCATCTAAACTCACTAAACAATTGAATTCATCTGTGAGTAGCAACGATAGTGTCTGGAGTAGTTATATGGCAACAGCATGAGTACTTAGGCGTTTCTCCCTGTGGATGGTTTGCAATGGTTCTATACTATTCATTTAAAAGACATTTGCTTGGGAACAAAAGTATATTATTTCATATATCTTACAAGCCTGCAGAGGCTGAGAGTGGTTCAGAACCTATACCTTCATCTCTTTCCCAATGTCTGGATATTCTGTTTGTGAAAGCAAAGGTTAAGCACTGGAAATCCTTTGCCAGACGTCTATAAGTACCTTCATGTTACAGTTTTGTTGTCATGAAGTTAGCTGTCCATAGGTCTCTCTAATCAATTGATTTGTGGGTCTGGTCTTGTACCCTTTTTCATTCCTGCCGCATTCCCAACTGCAACATGCCTCACTAGTGTTGGAGGCACAGTGACTGTCATACCTTGCTTGGGCTCATGACAGCAAGAGTTACAGATCATGTCTCTCTGCAGCAAACCTTGGGTTTCATTGTGACCCCTAGCAGAAAACTCCCCAGTATGTAAGATGGTGCAGAGCATTGCACCTATTGACACTTCAAAGGGCTGCTTTTGGCCTCTTAAAACTGGCCTCATTTTGGCTGCAGCACAGCACATCCCACCTGGGGTTCACTGATCCATTTTTTTCTGGCGTGCGAGAGAAGAGACTGTGGTGCTGCCTTCCCAAAATGTGAGCTAGAGCCAAACTTCTGAGCGGCGGGACTCAGCTGTGCGAGTCGTGCAGTGCTGCGACACAATAGGATGCTCTTACAACTAGAGCATTTCAGCAATCCAGTGAATGATATGGCTCCACGTGGAGTCACATCAACCCAGTTGACAGGGCGGAACCTCCTGCATCTGGCTTGGCACTGAAGAAAATGTATCTTGTAACTCCGTCCTGTGGCATGACAGGTTTGCAGTATCCAGAAGACCAGAAACAAGCTGTTAATCAAGGGCAGCTGCTATTTTGGTCCTTGAACTAAGAAAGTGTTCTGTGAATAGTGAGAAATCCCCTGGAACATTTCACCTTGTCTGTCCCTTGGAGCTTGCGTTAAATTCTGCAGAGTTGCATTCTGTAAGAATAATTGCTTTCTGCTCCTTAATGCTCCTGATTTTGGAGAGCCTTTCTGTCCCCATGCGTGCCAAAGTAATGCCGTTGTAGTTCCTTCAGCTTGGCATATAGTTTCTCTAGTCTGACTAATCTTAAGAGAATGCGGAAACCTGTGAGCCTGTTAAATTATTGGAAGCACTGGAAACGTACGTCCGAGTTGTTGGATGTTACCAGAATCTCAGGTAATGGAGTGGAGGAATTTCTCAATAACTGGTCATGTTTTTCTTTCCAGAGAGCATGAAAGCGTTGGTTTCTGCCCATGGATGATGTGGTGTACTTCAGAGATAAGCCCATCGATACATTACTTCATACGCAAGTTTTGTCTGCTTTTAGAAATACCGTAGCGTTTAGAGAAGGAGGATGCAGTTGATTTGCATTTTTTTTCCCCTTTAGAGGTACAATATTCATTAATAGTCATTAAAAATGTTTCAATAGCTGCTGTAGCTGGCTGAAATGTTCATATAAGGATAATTTTATGACATTACAAAAATGTACATATTTTATAGCCACCACACATCTTTGCAAAGAAATTAAATTAGAATTTCCATAGGGTAGGTACTGAATTGAGGGCAGGCTCTTGGGTGCAACTACACCAAAAGTCAGTTTGTAAGACTCTTTTTCAACATTATCAGAACCGGTGGTCAAACAAAAGAGCAGACGATTCAGTAGTAACAAAGTTATGTTCCCAGAAAGTTTCTTGCCCTTCATTGTTTCCTGACAATCCATAGGACTGCAAAGATTAACCTTGTATATGACAGCTTTTATTTCCCTTCAAATATTTCTATATTTTGGCAAAATCTTAACCATGCAGAACCCAAGCATCTCTCTTCTTGTGCTGTATATGTAGTGCTTATGTTCAGCCTGGACTCTGCAGGGGCAGGGGTGTTCTTTTTGCTTGTACAGAAATACAAGGCAAAGTTGACTTTAAACGGCACTTGTGGACCACAGATTGCTTTTTTTCTTGA
>NW_008824930.1:3086928-3096007 GCF_000699105.1 Pygoscelis adeliae
TGGTGGAAATGTTACAATGGTAGAGCAGATGATGCTTCTTGCATCTTCATTCAGACGCAAGATGATCTTGCATCTTCATTCTCTTTCCTATGCCCCACTGCAGAAGCTCAAGCAACTGTTTATGGCAAGTCTGGGTGTAGTCACTCAAACTGAGCATTCACAACTGGTGGCTCCCAAAAACCCGAGTGCTTGCACTAAGTATGGAAAGTTTGGCTCCACGCAGAATTTCCAAATGGGCAAGAGCTCTTCCATGTGTTCTTGGAAAAGAGATGTAAATAGCATCCCTGAAAAAGTTAATGATGCACTAACCTAGCATATAAAGTTCGTGGAGTTGCCTTCAAATATGCTAAAGACATTATGGCTTGAGAAAGAAATTAGTGTCTGGCAAATTACAGGTTTGCATGTAAAGAACAATAGTGTCTTAAAACAGAAAGTAGACTTATGGGAAAATCCAGGCTGCGCACATTTGTGTGCTGCAACTGCTGTGATGAGGGCAGAGTGAAAATGCCCTAGAGCATTTTTGGAAACTTCAAATGGAAGGATTAGGAATAAGTGCAGAGGATGATAGTGCATAGGAGTACAGCGTAGAGCATTATGGAGACTTAAACTGAACTAGAGAGACCTACAATCAACCTGTATCGCAATTATTTTCTTGTTGTCATTAGGCAGAATTTGGGCCAAGTTATCATCTCCGAGTAGCGTGACTCTGAAATTGCTACTAACCCAAGTTTCAGAATGGCTTTCTGGACAAATTTTAGTCTTTCACCTCTTACGTTAGTATCTCTGCTTCTCAGATATGGAATCTTGCAGTAACCAAAGAGGAATGCTTTTCTTGGTCAAGAAAAATTTTCCTGGAACTGAGGAGAGTGAAGGCATCAGCCCAGTTTCCAGCAGAATCTGACACTTCCATTGGCATTTTTTATCTTATTTAGGGCATGAAATATCCCAAGAAGCAGTTGGACAAACTGATTAAAAATTGAAAATGAAACACCTGATTTTGGTGCTAGGATCTGATTAAGAGTTATTGGTCTTATAATAAAGTTTACTGTTTGAGAAACACTATTAAAGGTAAAATTGAATTTTCACTATAAAGTTTATATGATCGTGTTTATTAACGTTGCTTTCCCTAGAGTCGCTTACATTTTGTTTAAGTAAAATACATAAAAAGTTAAATACTGGTCTGGCTGGGTTAAGGCGGTTGTATGTTAGAATCCTTTCCTCATTACATTTTTATGAAGATCAAAAGTTTCTGTACTGGAGTGAAGGCCTACGTTCAGGAAAACTTTGGAGTCGCATCAAATCAGAGTGAAAATGGAATAGTTTCGCCACTCTTTAATACAAGCAATGCTTTCAGAACGCTCTGCAGTATGAATGTAAACTTCAGAAATTTGGAAGAAGTTGCAAGTATAAATATTGAGATCCAGATTAAAACGTTTGGCATTGAGTGGGTCTTGTGCAAATATATAAAATAAAAGCTCCACTTATTAAATATTTCCAAGTAATTCTAGCCTATCACATAAAGATTGAGTCTGAATTCTTTGAAAATAAATCACATAAACCAACACAATAATGTCTAAATTCTGAGCTCTTGGTACGTTTGTGAGCTGCTTCTTCTAAGTCCCTGATTTTTGTATTTAATAAAAAAAGGAACAATTTCAGTTTAAAATTCTTTGCTCTCCTCAGCCTTAAACTCTTGATTCTTTTATATTTACAGTTTTTAATATAATATGACTTTGTAAATAAAACTTTTTTTTTCTTTTCCTGTAGACAGGATGAAATGCACTTTCTTTGACATTGCATTGTGCTTTCCCTCCAGCTACACAGAAGAGGCTTGCATGCAATGAATGCTTAACTTCAGTAGGCAAAGTGAAACTTCTGATGCTGAAAACGAAAACTCTGAGCATGTCTCTTTAAAAATGTATTTTAATAAAAAGTGTGCTGACTAAAACTGCTGTACAACACCATTTCTTCCTGCCAAGAGGCACATGGGAGAGTCAAACTCCGAGAGCTTGCATGGCATTGTGTGGAGTGTTTTGGGTTAGACGCAGCTGTTTGACTTTGAATCCAGCACTTCAGACCACACACCTTTTGGCTTTGTTTTCCCCGCTTTGTTTCTGACAAGGAAAAGGTTTTCCAGGCTGAGGGTGTTTTAGGCAGGCTTTTTTTTTTGGCTTTTTTTATTTTTTTCTTTTTCTTTTCTTTTAAAACTGGTTCATAATTTGACTCAACCCGTTCCAGGGTTTGTCGAACTGTTAACAATGTTTACTGCATAAGCTGGGATAGCATCTGCTTTTTTCTTTAGTAATTTTGTTTCTCCAATCAGTTCTGTACTGTTTCCTTCCTGAATGTGCAAAGGTGATGGAGGCTATAAAAAGCCTTATTAGAGAGTGAAGAAGTGGGAATATAAAACAGCAATACAGATCTCCTTTGGAGCTTTGTTACCCGAGGGGTTTCTAAGATGGAGAGTAACAAGTTTCCCTTAAGCTGCAAATTGGCTAGTCCCTATGAGCTAGACCTGGGATCAGAGAATTAAAATTATAAATGCTGAAAGAGGACAGGATTTTGCATGAGCTAGGAGAAACTGCTGAGGGAGCACATAAGAGAAGCTTGATGAGCTACCTGCTGCACAAACAAGAAGACAGAGTCCCTGGGTGAGACGGGGCTGCTTTTTCATGCTAGAAAGTCAGCTGGGTGGAGAGCAACTGCAAAAGGGCTGTGGGCTTTAAGGAACACAGAGCAGTGGGTAACACACATACAGCTTTTTATCCCTTGTTCTGGGTGACTTATACTATCTGAAGACATGAATTTGAGGGGGTTTTTTGAGGTCACTGGCTGCTAACTATACTCCAAGGCCGTTTGGGTCCGCTGAGGATCATGGAGGCTGTCCTGCGGTGTGTAAACTAAGTCTTGGGCTAGAAAGTCAAATGGCAGGATCCTGTCCCAGGAAAAGGCACGCTCCTGATGGAAGAGGTGCACTTGGAAAGAATCAGAGATGTGTCAGTGATGAGGCTAGTGCAGTAGCAACGGTATTTAGTATCTGTAACTCTTTTAAGAGATTAGGCAGTGCTGTGCTTTATTCCACAATCCATGCACAATAGGGAACTAAAGGTATGATAAGCATATGCACATACATATTCTGAAGAAGAGGTCTTCGGTTGTGCTATGAAAAATGAGGAATATTGTGAAAAACACCACAGAAGATTATGGCAATAAGCAAGAATTTATTAAGGTGAGATCTTTCAAAATGTGTACTGGTCATGGAGAAGAGGAGATGGAAATCAAACAATGGTACTGAGCAGAGTTTTATTAGTAAGCATACCATTAGAGTAGTCTCTTGCATAAAGTTTAAGCTGGATGGTCAAGTGGACGCTAAACAATATGACAGCAGTCTTTCCGAAAGAAACACCAGAAGAAGTAGCATGAAGCTCAGAAGATGAAGCTAGTCAAATGAAGCAGGCTGAGATAAACACACTACATAGGAAACTATTTTTAAATAACTGTGCAGAATAAAGATGACCATTGCCTTAAACTGCAGGGGTGAAGCTCAAGGCAAGCAGTGACTCAGAAGTGAGAGGGAACTTACCAGTATTGATTGTTGTTTTTCCTGTAATTAAGTAACGTCATGTAAACTTGTGAAGTTCTTCTCTGAGGTATGCTATATGCCTTTGCGCTTATACTTTTGGTGCGTTGGCAGCAATCTCGGCTATCACGTGTGGGACTTCATGGGTTATAGCTACCTTTGCCAAGTGAGCAGGGTTAACCTCCAGGCTGGGGCTGGCCAGGTTCTGCCTGCTCCACTAAGCAGCTGAATGCCTTCGGTGGCTGGCTGCCACAGCTCCGAAAAACATGGTGGTGAGGCTTGTCTTCTGAAAGTTTGCATAAGAGAAGATGAGGATTCAATAAATCTACCTTTATTTTTTCTGCAGAAAAGTCAATGAATAATATTTTGATGCTCAATATACCTTTCCTGACAGGAGTATAGGTTTTCTCTTAATTTACAGCTGGTTTTTGTGTGTTGATAATACTGCAGTTGTCAGCCCAACCATGGTGATTTGCCTCACTGATAATGTATCATATAAATCATTGAAGGGAGTGGGTTTCTTCATGTTATGGCAATATGCCTTCTTACCACAGGTACTGTAGTTCTAGTGATTCAGGCTGAGCATCCAAACATATTTGTAATTCCTTTTCTGATGCCAAGTCATGACTTTGTTCCTGCTTAGTTCTCTTCCCTTTTTCTTAATGCTCTTACTGTTCCCTACAGGTGTTTAGTATACTTAAAAAGCTGTTGTCAGATGATACCTCTTCCTTTTCAAATAGCCTAAAGGGAACGTAGCTCTTAGCCCATTTATTTAGTTAGTTAGTTGGCTCTTCATTGTTCCTCGAGTACAGCAGACCATTTCAAAAACAGCAATAGTGTTGAAAAAAAGTATGAAAAAATATATGAAAGCTGAACTCCAGTGAACTCTGTGCATTATGTGGAGGGGGTTTGCTGCTTTTTCATTAAGTTGCTTTCTTACCTTCTTCCTCTAACCAAACCCTTTAAAAATACCTTGGTGGAGTTTCCTTGTTTTACCAATTACAGACCCGCTGTGTTCTCAGCACTACTGTTAAAATAATGTTTTTGATAGAGTTGCTCATTATTGCAAAAGTGACCTTTCTGCGCCAGTAAAATTAGGGCAGTCTTGAAGGTCAACACGAACGATTCACTGAAGCAGCTTCACTTCAAGTTGACTTCTCCCTTCCTGGGATGAAACCACTGGACAGGCGTGTGCTCCCCTGGCTCTCGGCACACCCTCTGCCTCTCGACGCTGCTTTAGCAGCAATCCAGCTCCGCTCCAAAGCAGTACTCACAGCTGTAAGGCGGCAAAAGCTGCTTACTGTTGCACTTGAGCACTGCTTAGGGCTGCTTGATGTTGTAACTACACACAACTAAAGAGGACACCGTAACATAAGTACACTCAAGGAAGATTGATCACGCTTTGGCTGGTCAGTATTTGGTGTGTGCAACACAGATAACTACAAGCCACGGTACTGCCTGGGAGCCTTTCTGTAGTATTCTGGGCACTGGAAGGTGTGTTTCTAATTACTGCGGAAGTTCAGGCGTGTGCGTGAGTGGAGAGATGCTGAAGGGGGGAAAAGTATATTCTGGGAAAATGCCACTGCACAGTTATTCTGTAAATTGTGCAGAAACACTACAGCTGTGGCTTAGGCTGCCGGATAACTCCGCAGTCCTGGAGCAGATGTGGTAACTTAACTAGAGGATCACTCCTCCTTCCCACACCAGTGCCCTTTTCCCTTTCCTTAGGTGACAACAGCAGCTTTTGCTTCTTCGTTCACTAGAAATGAATTGCTTTTTCCACATCAGGCATTCCCAGGTTGGGGCTTCGGTATGTGAGCTGCTTGCGTGAGCCTGTTCCTCAGCTTCTGTTGCCTCTAGTGCTCTGAAGAAGGGAGCTGTTTCTTCCATATTACATTTTTTTTCTCTGACAATAACAAGGAATAACTTTTAGATCCTGTTACTATTAAACCTTGTCTTTCCTTGCCATATACCTACTACAGTTCTGTTTACTCATCTTGAGATTTGGTTAGCTCCTTTCTTCCCTGACTAGATTTTAATAAAAGTAGTGTCAAATACCAACCATTTTCTGGATGTTTGTGTCTTGCAGGACCTTCTGGGGAAATAAAATTTCCCTTGTTTCTACCAGAGTTCTTGTATAACACTGCAGGTAGTCAGACATGGATCACAACTCTCCTGTATGATTTTTACAGATGATCTTTGGCTGAAATTTAAAAAATTTGACAAGAAAACTCTGTCAACTTTGCAGAACTCAAAATTCACTTTGGAGTAACGCTAGCTTGAGCCATTGGCCAGTATATAGGTACTGGGAAGGTTGTTTCCAAAGATTAGTCTAAGAATTCTCCCGGTTCTCTGAACTTCAGGAAGGCCCTGATGCAGTGTTGGTGATAGCAAGCGGAGGAGCTTGCTTACGCACTACACACACCAGTCTTCTGAGTTAAATCACTGGTTTCTGTGCATGTTACCTAGGTCTACCTTACCTTTGTACCGTTGTCAGAAAATGCCCATCTCCTGCTGTGATTTTTCTTTCCCTTACCTTCAGACATGTTTATAGGAAGCCTAATATTTACCCGCTTAAGCAATTGACTGCACATTAATTTTTTCAGTCCTAAATACCAGATTGCCTGTTTACAACTTAACCTTTTCTTGACCCGGTTCACAGCTTACTTTCTTGACTTACGGCCCTCACCAGTTTTTCACCACCATTTGGCTCCAACTGTTCTTATAAAAAGAGACATTTAATTGCACCTTCCAGTCAGCCTCAGGGCTTGAGAACACTCATCAGTTTTAATCATGTTTGCAATACTCTATAGAAGAGACAGCAGCTCTTAACACTTTGCAGTATAATGTGTTTTCAGTCCTATATTTATTGGAATTGCTTATATGGCATTCTTACAGGATTTAACAAACTACATGGGAGAGGAAGGAGTGAGATTTAAAACAGTGGTGGAGCTGAGCAATAAGTATAAGCATTATGAATAAGATAGGAGGAGAGGTGATAGGTCTTGTTCTGCAAATGTCGCCATCCTCCAGCTAGAGATCATTACCATCTCGCATCCATTTGTTTTGAGCCTGTCAATGCTTAGTTTGATTCGTCTCCTCTGTTCTCTAGTGCAAGAGAATATAAGTGGGGTATAGCTTTTTAGCACCACTTGTGACTGTACAGATCTTTATTACATTCTTTTTCAATTGTCTCTTTTCTGACTGAAGAATGTTTAGTTCTTTTTCATGCAGAAGCTGTTCCTTATTTTTGCTTGTCCTCAGCATCCTCCTCTGGATCGCTTCTGCTTATACCAATGTGTTTTGAGAGGAAGGGACCAGGACTGCATGCGGTACTTGAGTTGTATTTTTGCTCTGTGATGATGATTGCTTTTTCCTGTTCTTTATTCCTTTGTGAGAGTTTTGCTTTTGCTTTTTGTTGGGTTTTTTTGTTTGTTTTTTGTTTGAGATGCTATTTACTTGGAACTACGGTGTATAACTGTCTATTGCAATCCAAAGATCTTACTCCTCAATAGTAACGGTCAGCTCAAACTCCTTCACTTTGTATGGAAAATTGTACATTTATGTGTGCATACCTGAAAGTTTATCCAAATGAGTTTCATTCATCTACACTAAATTATTTGACAATGTAATGTCCAATAAGAGTACGATTAAGATTCTTCTGCAGTTCTTCAGAGTAAGCCCTCATCTTTATCTCCTTGAACAGTTTAATGTATCAACAATCATATTCATTGTTTTCCTATTAACCACATTTTCTAGATTGCTTATGAGCATATTGAACTATCTGGATCCTTCCTTTAATGGCAAGAAGCAACTGATAACCCTTGCTTTGTTTCCTGTTCTCATAAATAAATAAAGAGCTCATCTCTGAGATCTTCCCACTTCTCCTTTCATCTGCTCAGTTTCTTTCAGGACCTTCCAGGTAGACGTTAATTGAGCATCTTCTGGAAACTCAAGTGGGCTATATCCACCAGCTCTTTCTCTGTCTTTTTAGTACCTTTTTTAGGTTGAAGCTGTTGCCTGCAGGGGTTTTGTTTGCCAGCTTACAAGTAACCCTGGATTTTCCGTGTTTTGGCCCTCTGTATTAAGAGCTCTCTAAGCGCTCGATGCTGAGCTGTGCGATAGGGGTGAGAGGCTTTCTGGCTGAAAGGCCAGTTTATACAGCTCCGTAATCGTGCAGTTTCTCTTCTTTGTCCATAGCTGGTGGAACCTGAGTAAATTCCCCTCTCCAGCTGGATAGCTTAAAACCTGCAGAAGGAGATGCTGGTATCCGCACTCTGCAGTCCAGCAGGATTGTTTAAAGCAGTATCAGTGGGAACGGTTCCAGGTTAGTCTCTGCAGCACAAAAGACCTACTGTGAGCCAGATCTGTGTCCAAGATGTATTCACATTATGCAAGTATTTCCTGTTCAAGATGACTATTAATCAAACCAGACAACTCTTTTACAGCAAAAGCTTTCTATAAAATTCATATTTAGGACATGGTGTAAAGTTACTCCATAAAAACAGTTGTTGATGGTTTAAAAAAAAATTAAAAAAAAAAAAAAAGAGGATTGGGGAGTAAAAATACTGCTTCTGGAAAGTAGAATGGCATTTAGCTCTTGTATGATCTCATCTTTATGCTTTTCATGATTAATACTTCGTATTTCTACCAAAAGATGACTGTATTCATTTAACCTTGAAAGCAGGTTCTACAAGAAGGGGAACTTGTGATTTTATTTCAGAGGTGCCTTGTTGAGAGTGTAATGCATCCTGCATCATGAAAGATAAGCTCCTTCATTATAACTTGACAAGTGTCATGAAGTCCCATTACAAGATCTCTGCTAATCATATTTGGACATGGAAATTGTATTAGGGGATGTCAGTGACTTCGGCTTATAAAGAGCAGAATGTACTTTCAGCCTGCAAGTGACTGGTCCTTTCCTCTTTCTGCATTGAAACGTTGAATTTCAGTGAATAAAAGTCACCTAGGTGATGGGTGACTGCTACACGGAGAGCAAAACAACCACTGAACTTTACTCAAAAGCATGAGTTTTCCCTGTCATCTAATTAAGAACCCTCCAATTTAGAAAATGCATTTCACTTCTGAAGTATCTTCTCATCGGGCTTTGTTGAACAAAACAACTGCCACTTTCCTGGAAGGCTTTTTGCGTGCTGCGTTTCTGTTCTGTGCTCCGGCAGCCGGTGATTGTGCAATAACTCTGCCCACTGAGCGGCTTTCCTTGCACCCGCCAGCCCTGCGTTCCCTTCTGTTGACACAGTTCTGCAGCACTTGTTTTAAAAATCTCTCTTTTTTTTTTTTTTCTCCCAAGATGAAGCTCGGCTACTCTAGATCTGTCCCATCCTCCTCTCTCAGAAGGACCTCTATGGAGTTTCACACTTGAAAGTACGATGGAGGGTTTCCCCTACCCAGGGCATCTCATATTAAAGCAGTTTCAGCCGTTACTGGCAGTGAGGAGGTGTGTGGCTGAGGAAAGGGGGAGCTACATCACCTTTCTGT
>NW_008824930.1:3096039-3107388 GCF_000699105.1 Pygoscelis adeliae
TCCAGGCAACTAAGCTTTCTTTTTGATGAAGTACATGATTTCAAAGGCTCAGTCTGGGTGTTGCCTTATGTAGCAGAGGGCGCGTGATGCAAATTCTGGAGAGGAAGGAAGAACAGCGGTCCTCAGGGTAAATAGCCAGTTGGCTGCAGGCCACAGGGCTGTTCAGGTCTTAAGGTCTTGTTAGAGTTACAGGAATGACAGAGCTGATATGTAGGATCATTTTTCTGAAACCGTTAAAGGAAATCCATCTATGCTCGGTACTTGACAACTCGCTGGGAAGCACAGTCAGGCAGCCAAGTGCGCTTGCTTGCAGACCTCAAATGTGTTTCATGGTGGCAGTATTAATTCTGAATAGAGCAGCGTTACAAAGATATATTTTATTCTTTTGGAAGTTATAGTTTAATCCATTCTCTAGGGGTAGCATGGTCTTTTTAAACCCCCAGCAGTAAGTTTTTACTTTCCATCTCATCTGAACAGACTGCAGAAGGGCCAGTGAAATGTTCAAACCCTACCCTGCCCTAGTGCACAGTGACAGTGAGGTACTTATTAACTGATCTGTCCTATGATTTTTTAATTTTTTTTAAAGCAAAACCAGCCCAGCTTTATAATGAATTTTATAGAGGTATAAAAGCAAAAACTTCATCTATTCCTCCAAACAATTCCCTTGCCCAGCTTTCATTTGAACTGGAGCAAGGCTTGATCTCTTCCTCCCGCTCCTCCCCCCATCCAATGGTTATAGCAGAGATTTCCTCTCATTAAGTGAACTTCAGATGGAGCCCACCCTCAAATAAAAATCCAAACATTTTGCTTTGTTTTGGGCAAAGGAGGCAGGGAGGCGTTTAAAAGACAGGAGAGAGACAAATAGCCTTTCCAAACAAACAAAGGATAATTGCTCTCATAAACGTGGGTCCTCATAATTTAAGAGCAATTGTTTATATGCTTGGTAAGCCTTATAAACAGAGAGGGGAGACAAGGGCCAGAGTTGTGTTCAATAAAAGGTCCAACTCAACAAGGCCCTTGATTGTTAAGTTGTGTATTTTGTGAGCCTCTGCCAAGTTTACTTGCTAGCAGTGCTGTGCTGTGCGTGCTGATAGCGGCATAACGGAGCAAGCTCTGCAGAGAGTCGCAGGAGTTGGAGGGTGCTGTGGCTGAGAGAAGTTAGGGGCACAAACAAACCATCCTGTGGATGGCAAATCTCTGTTGTGGTGTGCAATGTGGTATTTCGGGGTTTGCAGGTGGAAGGCTGATACACAAAGCTTAAATCTAGTATGTGTTTATAGTACAGTATATAGAAAACTAAAATGTGTCATGTATTGGCCAGATGGTAGAAACCAGTGGTAAAAGCTTTCACTTCACCCTCGCCACAGGCCTCTGACAGTAGGTAACTCCATGTTTTAAGGGAGGCTGGTTAATTTACCTGTTTTGATTTATCTTTTTTTTTTTTAAAGGGACATCAAGTCTTTCTTCATAAGATTTCAAAACAGTTGATGAGTGAATGTTAAACAGTCTTCCCCTTGAACAGACTTTGTTGTGATTATTGATTTGCTAGCAGAATCCTCATAGCATGTCTCAGCTTGGATACGTTCTGTCAGACAGGTAAACAAAACTTGAACTGAAACCTGAAACTATTTCAAGTAATGAACCTTAGGGTTGCCAGGTTTTTCAAAGTTGCTTGCAAGATGCTGGTGATTCCAAACTGCATAGTACAGTAATGTGTCCAGAGAGTTGTATTTCAAGTCTGCTAGCATTTCTAACTTGAGGTGTTTGAGAAGTTTGTGTTATGCATTAGCTTCTTTCCCAAGCACCTGCAATCTGCTTGCTTTTGCTTCTTTTTTTTTTTTTTCCTTTAAACTAGAACACTTTATATCTGCATATTCAGATTTTGTCTGCTGCAACTACTGCCTGTGATGGTGGACAAGTTACGCCTGGCTCTGGCTGTATGGTTTTTACTACTAGTTCTGGGAAACAACAGATGGCATTTCAGCAGCCGTATCTGAATGCTCAGTGTAGTAGAGAGGGACCTCAGGACCGAGAAAGATGCAATGCAGGGTGAGCACAACTATTAGATGTGTTGCTTACTGTGGTTTCCAGTATGTCATATTCTGCATCACCTTCATGGGATATCTAACACGGTCAGGTTGGTGGCACCATGTGGTCATGCCAACCTATAATATTCCTGTGAGGAAAGAAATCTTTCTGCAGCTCTGTGAACCTCATTTGCCTTTAATGCCCCGGTACCGGAATGTGCAACTGCAAGGAAACAGAACTCTTCTGAGACCAGGCTGTGCTTGCTGTCTGAGAGCTGCTTCTCAGGCTGCTAAATGATTATTGGTGACTAATTAGATGTGATAGAAGTAAGCTGCCAACGCTGTGGTGGGGAATGCAGGGGGCAGTTAATACTGTGGCATGCTCGCAGATGATTGATGTAATTTATGTGCCTGTCAGCTGCTCTGAGAGCACGAGTGTCTCAAAGTGCCCTGGGGCTCCTTCGTTCCTTCCGTGTTACCAGGAACACATAAGTGCCAGCTGCAGAGGAGGCCGCTCAGCCCTGCTGCGTACGGTGGCTGCCTGCATGCTGAAGCTGGAGAAGCCGACGCGAGTGTACTGATGGGGAGCATGAAGCCAAGCAGCTGAGATGTCCTGTTCAGCTGTCAAAAGAAGACAGGCAACTTACTTTCTCCAAGTGGTGAATCTGTCAGATGCAGCAGCGTCAGGTCTGTTGCTTAAGCTTCTCAACCACCCTGACTCATAAAATTTGCCCAGATGTCAAAGCACGTGCTGGGGAAAGTCTTAACAATACATCTGATGCAGTGTTTCTTTTGGATACAGCCTTTTGAAAGAAGCAGAGTATGAATTTACATCAAGGTTGCCAAGATGTCCAACAACATCTGAATTCCTTGTAGGTTAATGCAATAGTTATAACGGCGTATTTCAAAATATACGATTGAGTATAAACTGAATTTCCTAATCCAGTTTATATTGGTTAAAATATAAGAATAAACGTCTGGCTTCATCCTCTGGCTCCACTCATCATTATCTGTACGACATTTTTGACACCATATTGTGCAGTGGAGTTGTGGGTTTTAACAGAGGGCACACAAAAGGGAATGAGTGAAGAGGCAGCACTTTTGCACCGTCATACTGAAGCCAGCTCAGTGTACGTGGTATCCTCTGAAACCACTGTGCTTCCCATAATTTGGGAATGTGTCCTGTTTCTGCAGCGTGTCTCCCACAGCTGCAGCTGCCCCCAGCTCTGGGCCACACTCCACATTTCCTATGGTTGGGAGTTCTGGTCCTGCATTAGTGCATCCCCAGGCTGCATTGCCCCGCTGGCTGCGCTGGAGCTCACCTGAGGACCAGATACAACCCAAAATCATTCTCAGGGTTTATCGTGTCTGTGCTTGTGCCACTCTGCTGAAAGGGGAGGCGTGTTTAATAAGGGACAATTCAGTTAAAACATGGGTAGGACCCTGGAAAAAGACTATAGTGTAGTCATGCGCCTCATAGGTTAGTACAACTCCAAGTAGCATTACTCCCAGGAAAGTGAGAAGGGCCATTGCCTGGCTGAGTTACAAGGATGCACTGGACACACACTGGAAGCTGTTTTCCTTGTGGTGTAAATTTACAGTTATAGTATTTCGGTAGCTTGGAATCTCTTAACGTTTTACAGCTCACATCTATCTGTTTTCTAAGCCGTGCTATCACAAAGTGTCTTAGTTTTAAACATAGCAGATGAAACCTGTGTAAGTGCCCCTTATTGTAAAGGTATATCAAATACTTGTCAGAAAAATATTCTGTGGCTTAACTAACCAATTTTTAATTAATTTTAGCATAATAAACTAAATTTAACTCAGCTTAAAAAATAGTCATTACTAGTGTGCCTCTGGTTGTTCTCTTTTTTTTCTCATATATATATATATAATTCTGCAAAGAAACTCATCTATTGTAGTGTGCCAATTCCTGATCTTAAATATTTTAAGAAAAAAATAAGGAAAGAGAGAAAGTTAATAGGGTAAAATTCTTCTGTTTTAATTGTGTGATTGGAATAACCTCATAAAGAGTTTGACACCTTTCCCTAGAAAAATATTTTAAATAATTTATCTGATTGTCTTTAATTTGGTTTCCTAATGATATTAGGTGTATATTATTAAGTTTTCCCTGGCACACACTTTTATAAATGAAAGGTAAGCTTTTCATTCAGTCATAGCACTTCTGTGGTTTCCAGTACTTTCCATACTTAGTAATAAAATTCATCTGTAATTATGGTAATCTGCCTATAGATATAGCCAAATATAGCTATATATGGAAATAATACACACATACATATGGAGAGATAATTAGATTATACCAAGGTTGTGATTCCCTGCTGGAGAACCAGAGTCTGAATCAGCTGCAGTCCTTGCCAAGGCAGAACATGATCCCTCAGTGCAGGTGTTCAGCATCTCCCTGTTGCCCCACTACGCAGCGCTACTGGTGCTCCACAAAGCCACAGTGAGATCTAGGTTGCTTTTGGAGTTTGTCCACACCTTTTCTAAACAATGGCTTGTTGCAGCTGGTTAAACAACTCTCTTTAGTCCCTAGCTTTATTTTGAAACTCTCGTCGACACCTGCTATAAATCAGTTTTCTCATCCTTAAGAATATAACAGAAACAAACAGCAGTGTGTGATGAATCATAGCCATGTGCTGCAGTGGAGTACTATTCAGTTCACGTAGTTTAAACCAAAATTAGGATCAAAGCAGTTTAACAATGACATGAGATTATTCAGTAGTCAATGAACTGTACATTTGGGATCAGTACCAGTAATGTCACCGATAAATCACAACACTGAACACTGAATAAATGTTAATAAACACCTACAAATAAACAGCTTTAACTAATCCCCAAAAGTTCTAGTTTCTCTTTCACAGGTACACATACACACACTCTACCAGCACGTGTGGGTTACGATCCACCCCCCCACCCCACCTGGGGGTGCACCCATGTCCTGCAGGAGATGTGGGTGCTCTCACCTCGTGGGGCCCCATGCTGCTCCTTGCAGCTGGTGAGGCAGCACCCATGAGCTCACGTGCACCCCATCAGGTGTGGGTCTCTGCCCGCAGCAGCCCCTCTAACTGGGAGGCTGCTCTATCTGGCTGATGATTTTCTTCCTCTTTAAGGTGACTGGTTGGAGGGTGATGATTTTCTTGCCTTTTAGCATGACCAGTTTTGGGAAGCACCCTCTGGTTTTATGCATTTTTTACACACGCACACCACAAACGGTTCACTTGCATTCCTATCTTAAAAAGTGGTGTTAACCCAGACCATTTGCCAAGGTTGGGCCATGCCATCATCATTTGTTCCCAGATCTCATTTTGATATTCATATTTGATAATCTCATGCTGCACAGGCAGGGTGTAGAAGCACACCCTCCATCCATACCTTTGTGTACAGCAAGGCTGCTAAATGCAGTTTAAGTGTGATGAGATTGCTTCGTGTTCTTGACATTTTTGAGTTTTTCTGTAAACAAAAATCTAAATTCCCTTCAAGGATCAAACAGCTCTTCACGAAAAGGCTGGTGAGCTTGCTGCAATGTACTGCAGGCAGATGAGGCTTTGTTGTGTTACAAGGACTTAAGCACTTTGCCAAAGGAGTGGGCTCTGCCAGCTGTAGTCTCAGCTAAAATAACTTATTCTGCCTGAATTGTTCCCCAGATACGGCTGCACTTGCATGAAACTCCTTATACTCAGTAAACAAGACTCGGTAGCATCACTGGTGAGTGCCGTAGATATAAAAAGTAATGAAGAGACCGACTGGCTGGGGTGTGCAGGAACCATGGCTCAGTCCCAAGGCAAGCATCCCACCTTTGTTTCGGAAGAAGGCAAAGCTGATGTCTGTGCCTAATGATCAGCCCTCGTGGAAGGAGGCACTGCGTGCCTCTCTGAAGCCTTTTCTTATTGTGTGGTTTTCAAACAGCTTCTGGCTGTTTTATACATAGCAGATCACTTGGGAATATAGGCTTCTCTCCTTCCAGAGTTCTATGAAATAGAGATTTCTAAATCAACAGAGGCCATTCAATATAAAAGCCTTGTGAGTCACATATCACTTCAGCAAGGTATATGTTTGTTACCTCATTTCAGTAAATTCAAAGCCTTATAAGGTGTTTTCCTTAAAAAGGCAGGATGGTCAAGACCAGCTTTTGTTCAGTTAGGGGTAACACTCTATGTGAACTGTGCAGTCTGTCCCATCAACTTGTGCTCTACTAATGCAGACCCTGGGAACAGACACCATGCTGTAAAGTATGAGCTGCTTTCATGCTAGGGTTTTATGCAGTTAAATCACAGCCTGATGCTGTAGTGGCAGAGTTCAAATACTGCAAAAGCCACGTGTGAAGAAGCTTGGTGGAGAGACAGATCATTGATAGCTTGTTTTCCACCTCCAGGTTGATGTACAGACATCCCATTTCAGCAGGTAGTGAACAAAAGACCCATTTAATGTGGCATGGAGATGCTCCTAGGGAGAATTTAACTCCTGAGATTAAAGTGGAAGGACTTCAGTGCTCTGGTACGGGAGAGCTCTGTAAGACACATGGTGCCACGTGCACTCCTGTCATTGAAAATCTCCTGCTTCAGAAGGAGCAATGCTTTTGTCACCTCCATTTCCTTCCATGTTGACCTGCTGACAACATTGCTCCTAATGCAGCCTAGGATGCTCTTGGCCTTCTTTACAGTGAGGGCACATTGCTGGCTCATGTTCAACTTGGAGACCATGAGGACCTTTTCTGCCAAGCTGCTTTCCGGCTTATTGGCTCCCAGGCTGTGCTGGTACATAGGGTTATTCCTCTCCAGATACAGGACTTTTCATTTTGCTCTGTTGAACTTTGTGGTGTTCCTGTCAGCCCATTTTTCTCCAGCCTGTCAAGGTCCCTCTGGATGGCAGCATGACCCTCTGGAATATCAGCCACTCCTCCCAGTTCTGTGTCCTCTGCAAACTTGCTCAGGGTCCACTCTGTTCCATTATCCAGGTCGTTAATGAAGAGGTTAAATGGTTTTAGCCCCAGCACACCAGTGGTGACTGGCTTCCAGCCGGACTTTGTGTCATTGATAACAACCCTTTGAGCCCAGCAGTTCAGTCAGCTTTTGGTCCACCTCACTGTCCACTTATCTAGGCTGTACTTCACCAGTTTGTTGATAAGGAAGTTATGGGAGACAATGCCTGTGTAATAGCGTAAGAGGATTTTTTTACCCATAGGTCACTAATTTTATGTTCAGGTAAACCTGACATTATCTGTCACATGTGATGAGGGTACTACTGGAAGTTTTGAGGTAGACTAGTTTTTCAGTGAATTCTGGCAAAAAGTGCCCATCCTTTCTACAGGTACTAAGAGCCAGTGCTGAGCCTCAGGGAACTCTCTGGACTCGGGGCAAACACCGCTGAACAAGTATCCCTTAAGCCAGTTCTCACTAACAGCTGTGTTACCAGATGATGATATTTGCCTGCTTGAGCTTTAACATGTAATGATGAGGGTAATCATTTATTGTCTCGGTCACAAAAGGTGTTTTTGAACAGGAGGATCAGGCACCCGTTGTGATGGAGCTTGAGCTGGTGTAATGAAAAAAACAAACTCTGCAAGACCCCCATGATGGGAGATCAGATTTGAAGATGCCTGGAACCATAATGCAAAGGTTCATATAGTGCCTGTTTGAAAGTGGGACTTAAACTTCATGTGCTCTTTGTAGGAGGTGTATTAGAGTTATTTCATAGAATCACAGAAGGGTTGAGTTTGGCAGGGACTTCTGGAGGTCATCTGGTCCAAACCTCCTGCTCAAGCAAGGCCACCTAGTCGGTTGACCGGGACCATGTCCAGATGGCTTTGGAATATCTTCAAGGAGAGAGACTCCACAACTTCTCTGGGACACCTGTGCCAGTGCTCGGTCACCCTCACAGTACAAAGTGTTTCCTGGTGATGTTCAGAGGGAACCTGCTGTGTTTCAGTTTGTGCCCATTGCCCCTGGGCCTGTCACCAGGCACCACTGAAAAGAGCCTGCCTCTGCCTCCTGTACACCCTCCCATCAGATATTTTTATATATTGATGAGATCGCCCTGCCAGGTTCACTTTTTTCTTAGGCTTTGTAAAGAAAAGGGCCTTTCTATTTTCTCAAGTTGCCAAATGTTTCTTGATTCCAAATGCTAATGCTGCTGCTGCTGTCCTGTCTTTAAGTCTACTCCTTAAGATGTCGCCATAAACTGGTGATACTAAATCTGAGGATAAATGTGAAATTGCATATAGAGCTAGAAATCAGTGATGGTGTTCAATATAATTAAGTTAGGTTAATATGAAAAATGAGAGGGTGAAGGATTTAGATAATGCCAGAGTTCTTGCTTTGAATAATAACTTTCAGCAATTGTGTAGATGTAAACATCACAGTTTCTTTTTCCGCATATTGATTTTGATTTAATGAAATCAAAATGACATAAAAACTATCGGTGAATAGTTTTGTTTATCTCATTTCAGTAAATTGAAATCACAATGAATTGAAAAGGAATAATTACAGTCAGTTAATATTTTATGCACAGTGAGGCAGTTATTTATCAGTATTATTCAGTAGACTGGGAAATTAATTACTGAAGTTGCCATAAATAGAGAGTGCTGAATTCTTGATTTACTTGCACGTATGTACATATGTACATCTGATTCTCTTCAAATATCAGAGTACCATATGCTATTGCGTATAAATAGCAATCTGCAATTTATACATCACGAGTCACAGGCACAGCAAGTGGGACCTCAGGCGGCAGGCCTGGGTTTTAGAGGATGGCTAATGCACTGCTCTTGCAGTTGTCAGTACCATCTGTTTTGACACAGTCTGGGACTGCTTCACACTGGTGGCCAGGAATCCACGTAACTTAGTTGCACTTGGGCTTGAGCCAGTTACTTTTTCCAGTAGGAGAAAGCTGCTACTGGCCACGTCTCTTTCCCAGCTTAACTCCTGAATTTCCCATAAACAAAATTTTAATCCTTGTGGTTCTGAATAAGCACTATGTGCTTGCTCAGTGCATCATTGTATGAATACTGCGTGTGTTTGTAACAGAAGAGGGGACTGCTGACTGTCACTCCAGGGCTCTTATAACGTGAAGTATTTACTACGAAAAATCCTCGGTTTATGTATCTTTCTTAGAGAGGTGTTGGATAAGTCAGATTGCGCTGGTGTCCTGGGTTTCTGCTTTGGAGACCTACATTTCTTTTCTTTCATCCCCTCCAGAGTGTTCCTCTCACCCAGGTCCCAAAGGTGATTCATTGGGGAACTGGCTTTGGCCAGCTCTTTGCTGAATTTATTCCTTTGTAAGTGTAGTGGTAGCATTGTAGATTTGTAAGAAATGTAAAACTGTGGATTAAGTGATGTTTTCTACCATTCCTTCAAAAAGCCCTGGAGAGCAGCTTTGCTTTCTCAGTTTAGCCACGTGTCAAAAGGGAGGAGGAATGCAACCCTGGAAATGAGGTATTTGTCTGCAAAACAAGAGCATGCTTGCCAGGAGGCTAGCAGGTGATTTTGAAGGAGTCTTATTCTTGGGAAAGAAAATAAACTTTGGAAACTAAAGCGTAAATGGATCTGAGCTGATCGGGAGCAGGTGTTGCAGGTTGGCCTTCAGTTATGCTTTGCACAATTCTGCTGATTTTCTGTAATCCGTGGCCATCCCTCAGACCCAGGCAGGGCTCTTGATGGAGTCCCTCCTAGTCTGCAAAAGCATTAGTCTGGGAATAAAGACTTCTGCTGATTTGTAAAGCCTGGAAAACTCTTACCGCCTCGGGGTAATTCTCCTACACGATTGAGAAGAGCTCACCTCGCTCACCCTGGAGTGAGCAATGACATGCTAACTGAGCAGTTTTTACAGAAGAGGGTTGTGTTCTCTTTTCTGTTGGCAGCATTTTTTGTTGTTGTTTTATCATCACTCCCTTACTGATAACTTAGCTGGTAGAGGGATACGTCATCTGCTTTGGCGTACGACGCCTCAGCTGGGACACCGGGTGGGCACTTGCAGGTATCTCACAGGACAATCCAGAAGGAGCTGGGGCTGAACTAAGCTGAGTTGGGACTGGCTTTACTTTCTCACTTGGTTTTGGGTGTTTGTTTGGGTTTTTTTAATCTAGAGGCTTCTTCTTGTGCTGTGTACAACTCTGTCCCATAATTTGGAGGGTTGTCTGTTCCCAGATTATCAGCAAAGCTTATGTTTACAAAGACTGAATTTATTTTAGGGAGGCTATTTGGACTATTCTAAATTACATTCATTTAATGGATCTTTAGCATCTAAACTTCAGTGTTAAGAGAGGAGCTCAACTTCGTGGCTTTAAATCTCTTGCTACTGTTCCCTCTTCTGTTTAGCCTATTGCTTACCATTTATTTCTCCAATTTTGGAGGTCAAATCATGGATCCCCTGTTAATTTGAAAGTCAATCATTTCTGAGAGTTGGGTACTTTTAAAATGCCAGTATTTGATTATGAAAAACAATGTTCTTTTACATGAATAGTTCACTTTTGGTGAATATGCTAGAAACAGTCATTTTGGGGGGAATTATTTGTCTGCTGTAGAGTTTGCTACCAGCTGGATGCAAGTCATCTTGATTATACAACGAAGTGATTATATTCTCAGCTTTCCCCAGAAGCAAGCATTCCTCTGCTTTGTATATTATCTTCCGTTTAGAGCAATGCACATCTACCAGAACTACATTTCAGGGCTCTGCAGGTCCTCTTGGTTTTTATCCACGTGAACTGGGGATTTTGAAAATGTTTCCCTCCCATAAATTTATGTCCAGCAACTTATCTTGAAGTTCTGTAATAATGTAAACTGATACATCTTTTATTCCAAATTCTTCCATTTTTGAGAGGTGACATAGTAGAACAGCTACAGCTGACTGGAGCAGCTGACTGGATTTCTGCATTTTGAAGTCAGGAGCCATTAGGCATTTGTTCCAGTTTTCTATATAAATTGCAAAGGTACATTTGCATCAACACAAACTTCATGTCAGCATATCATTCAAAGACAAGAGTAGGATCTGTTTGCCCCAGCTCAGTGTCGCTGTAAGCAACTGGTCATGGCCACATATGTATAGCTCAAGAGGCAATATTAAGCAATGTGCACTCATCTTACCTATATTTATGTAAAGTGGGTTTTAAATGAAAAATGAAGATTAATATATAAAAAAGTGGAACACGGAAATGTAAATGTTGCCTAGTCAGGCAGGTAAGTGTTTTATCTGACAAAATTTTGACCTTGGAGTATGTCAGAGTAACTCAAAAGGCAGAACATAGTTGTAAGCCTGTTTCACTGAACCGAGTCATTCTCTGGATGAATTGGGAAGGGTTCTTATATTC
>NW_008824930.1:3107416-3159710 GCF_000699105.1 Pygoscelis adeliae
GGTTAATTAAGACTTTCTAACAGCTTGTCAGGTAGAGAGAGAGAGAGGATGACTTTGAAATTAAGCAAACTTGCTATCTTTTTGTCTTATTTATCTTAAACCTTTTTTTAGAAGTATATAGAAGATGCTTATATATAAGCATCTTGTAAATGCTTATTTTCATTTTAACCACAATTGGTTTGCACATTTCAAAGCAATGCATTGAACAGCAAAGGACTGGATCCCCATAGGTGTGGTAATCCTGAAAATGGGGGACAATGAAATGTAACGTGTCCAGTCTATTGACAATCCAGTCTTGAGAACCCAGCAGGGCACAGGATGCCTCTCCTCTGCATGGTACGGGTTAGGTTGGGAGGTGGTAACTCAGGGTTTGGAGGAGGTGGACAGGGCTTCTTCACTGGCCAGTGGGTTCACCTACACTAGCATTTGTGTTCAGGTCTGAAGCTCACTTTTGAAATGACTCTCCCCTTAGTCCCTGCTTACCATGCTTTAGTTACCACCACAAGGTGTATGAACCCAATTACTTTCAGGTGAAACTAAAACAAAAAATACATTCTGGCAGGACACCTAAAGCACCAGAGGGAACCCCTAGTGAGCATTCAGGTTTGGGGATGAAATTAGACATTGTCCGAACGCTAACACCGACTTCCCAGGCCTGTGGACATTGGGTTCTCAGCAGTAAGAGTTTTGCTCCACAGATCTCCTCTTTCTAGGCTGCTAATGTAGACATAAACTAGCTCAGCTGGAGGAGCTCCCTGGCATACTGCAAGGAGTTGGGAGAGCATCTGGCCTGAAGGGGTTTAAGAAGAGCTTGTACTTAAGCATGTATGGAATTCATTTTGGAGTTAGGTATTTACTGAACGTGGAAAAAATGCACCATCCCATCTATCTCTATGTAATTTCCCAGCAATGATGCACTGACAAACCCTCTTCTCAGAACTGGTGTGCTAGTATCGTCAGTGGTACTGAAGGCAAAATTAAGATTCTCTGACTTCATAAATTCATAGGTCGATTACTTTTTTCTTTTTTTCCTCTAAGTCTTCGTAATTTAGCTCTATTCAAAAATATGGGGATAAAATTAATTCTTGCCAAGTGGCAGGGGACAAAGTCAGTAGGGGGGAAATTAGTTCCAGCTTTTGACAAATACATTGTAAGGAAGAATTATTTGCTTAATAAAACTGTAACGATTACTTCACTTGCAGTGCTATTTGACTTTAAGCATCTAGTGTGACTATGCCAGGAATGCAAGATCAGGTCTCCAAATGTATGTGGAGCAGTTTATAGACTAAAGAAAACTGGAGCTCAACATCATAGGGAAGTTACACCAGTATAATCCAAGGTGTAAAATGTCACACAGAAACTACTGTGAAATGGCTTCAAATTTAAGTTAACACATCCCTCTTCCACATGGTCTTGTAACAAAGTCTCTAGTCTTGTACAATAGGTACAGTTTCTTATTACATTCTATGGGAGGTTTTTAAAAACTATAAAAGGTTATTTTAAGTTCTGTGAACCGTTCCTTCCAGGAGCATGTGGATGCGATTACTTCATGAGCTCCGAGGCTGCTCATTCTTACACTGAAAAATCGAGCTTTGTCGCAGGTCTTTGCTCTCAAAAAGAGAGTTGCACGACCTACAAGATCTCACAGGATAAGAAATAAATTTTCATCTTTGCTGAAGTGTTTTTGTTCCCTTGACCTTACTCTTCTTAAGTTTTCAATCTCATTTTCTGTGTTGGTAAGAATAAATCGTCTGGTGAGAGGGAAACAGTAGTTGTAACCTATCTCAGGTTTATTTAGACTTTTGCATGTCTGTGTTGGAAACAAGCCAGTGAAATACGGACTAAATGAAATCATCATAAGGTGGCCACTGAAGGGTATAGTATATTGCATAGTTATCACTGGGTATTTGTCAACTGTGATGATGTTTCAAGAAGGACCCTTTAGGGATCTGCCCAGCTATACCCTACGGTATTCGTTACTAGGTTGCTAAATTTTTCCATCCCTCTGCAGAAGCCATCTGTTTGAATTGAACTGAGACAAAACTACCGATATACAGAGGAATGGGCTTAAATTTATGACACTGGACCTGCGGTATATTTGGAGAACTGAAAATGAGCACAATTTGAGAAGGTTGCTCCGTACTCAAAATGCTCTTGAAAAAATAGAAGAATAAGGAGAGAGAAAATATACCACGCTCTAAGGAGACAGGTGTGGGGAAGATGAATGGATTATATAAACATGGATGAAGAAAATAAATGGCCAGGCAGCTGTATGGCACATCGGAATCTGGGCAATACGTCGAATCACATGCTGAATGCATCATCCTTTTGAGACTGTTGAAATCTGGAAGGTTGACCATGTGGTTTCCATGAAATATAAGTGGGAAGGACTCCACTTTAGCCGCTGCTGGTGAGGTGCAGTAGTGTGCAGTGCTCAGTTTGGAGCGTTGTGCTTTAAGAGAAATACATGCAGGTTGGAGAAAATCTAAAGGAGAAACTAGGAGAAACTGTGTATATTAGTAATGTGACTAGGAAGAAAGGGCTGAAGTTTGAGCAAACGCATGTGAGAAATCCTTGCGGGAAGAGTGGAGACTTCTTGTTCTTCACAGTCACTAGGAGAGGGGCAAGAAACAGCTTCTTGTATGAGCTGGGTAAGAGGAAAAGCTTGAAAACTTGATATGGTGACAACACTGGAACAGGCACCTCAGTGAGCTGAGTAATAGCTGTCCCTGGAAATTAAGAGCAGGGCAGACATGCACATCGGAGGTGGTTTAAGTGTACTTGGTGTACTTGGAGAGAGATGAGAGCTCATCTAACTCTGTTTCTCATTCTGTACATTCTTGATCGTAAAAGGTTGCAAAATCACGTAGGTATCTCCGCCAAGCAACCCTTTCCCTTTGGCATACTTGACCGCTGCAGCCCCGTGCAAGTTTGCACGGTGAGTTTTGTTCCAGCTGCCTCTTCACTATCATGGGCTCTCTGATTCCCCCCAGCCTCCCGCAGCTGGGAGGAACCGAAGTCAGTAGGGTAGCTTAGCCTGAGAGAAACGCCTGAGGACGTTTGTGATGTGGAAGATGCTCTTTTGTAGGTGTCACTTTTTCTGGGACTTCATCCGTGCCCAGGGCCTTAGAAAGCAAACGGCCCTGTTGTAGCCTGCTGTCCTAGCTAACTCCTTTTCCTAATATCCTCTAAGGGCATACCGCCATATTTGACATCTGTCTGTCAAATTCACAAGTCTCTCCTTGAATCACAATGTTCCCCCTGTGGAAGCCTGTCAGCTGCTTCTGTTCCCCTTTGCACTGTAGACTGTAGCTGCTACAACCATTAAGCTCCCACTTTCCCCAGTCTCTGTAAGAGGAGTACTTCCTTGGCATGCACGAAGTTGATGGTATCGTGGTAAAAATGTGAAGTCTATACCCACATTGCACTTAGTAAAATATGTAATATCTATGCAACGCTGTTACTGAAGAGAAGCTAAGTAGGTGACGTTTCTGAACTGTGCATAAATGCTTCTTGCACACATTATTTTGCATCTAACTTTTTGACAAAAACGCCAATTGCTTTTTATTTTTCTCAGCTATACTGACTTTTCCGAGCCTGAGCATAGATTGGTTTAATTCTTGCCTTAGTTTTGCTAAAAACCGCAGTGGTGACAGCAGGTCAATATGAAGGATCCTTTTTAGTTGTCAGATAAGAATCTGAAGTTTGATTCATATTTACTGAGATTTTAATTTTAATTTTGTTAACTTCAGGAGCTCAGTATAGGATTCACTTTAAAAAAGGCACACCCGCAATACCATCGTGGAAGGTGAGGTTGAATGGAGTCACGCTTTAAGCATGAAAAATGATTCAATCTTAAAAAGTCCATGCTGGGGTCCGGACAGCAAGTGTCCCGTGTTAGCATGCATCGCTGGACTAACGAAAATACAACATTGTTTTCTCTCTCTGGTTCTGAAATCGGAGACTGCATATTGTTGTCAATGCCAGAAGGAACAGAGACTAGATATTGGTTTAAATCATATATATTTAAAGGCTCTTTCCCCCCCAGATGTGTGTATTAATTGGGAAACAAACTGGCGGGGAGGGGGGGGAAATCCTTTGAAATAAACCAGATTCCTAATGGAATAAGAAAACTCCCTCCAGTGCATTTTCTCCCTCTGTGTCAGCTTTTATAGTTCTGTTTCTGGCACGCATCTTTTGAGATTTCTTTAAAGATTGTTAAGAAATTTTCTCTTACATCAACAAACAATTTTCAGAGCCTGAGCAAAGCTTTAATAAAAAGCATCTTGCACAGAAGATTGGTAACTGGGGAGGGAGAGGGGCAAAAGAGGTTGTAGGGCGGGAAGCACAGGGCTGCTTTGCAATTTGTTTTTTACTTTCTAAGATCATCAAAATGTAAAGCTGCATTTCAGGCTTGTAAACAGGTTTTTTCTTCCAGGAAAAGACATGCTTGTATAGGGCATGTGTGTGGAAAGATGTGTATTGAGAACTGCAATCAGTAACTTCATTTGCACTTGCAGGGTTGCGTTTATTAATGTCACACTGTCATTAAGTTGCCCTGTCTCAAACTGACTCAGCCTGTTAGCTAGCACTCAGTAAATGGTGAAGAACAAAATTTGAAGGAAACCCTTAGAGGTTCAGATAGTGCTATAGGAAGCCCCTCCCAACAATACTTGAAAAGCCTGGGAAATGTACAGTAGACCAAGTGTTTTGCTGAAGCTTTAAATGCTAGCAAAAAGCTTTCCAAGTTTTTACTGTCAAAAAGCTCCTGGACTCACCTGCTATTTTTTTCTTTCCCCCTTGGGGGTGTACAACGAACAGTAAGCGGGAATACCTCTGTACAGAGTTCAGCTGAGCTACCACCAAAATTCCTGTCTGAGAGCATAATGCATTACGGGCTCAGCAGACCAGTAATGCTCTCTCGACTCTCTTGTTTAAACATAATGACAATACTACAGGCTTTTTCCAAAATACTTTGGGGGGAGGGCAGACGGGGCGTGTGCGTATGCATGTGTATCTGTCTGTCTGGAAGTCCATGCCTTGAAGGTGGAGGGAGCAAGTTTCGCATGAGGCACCTTCAGGATTGAAGGTAAAGGAAATACAGGATGCACATCTGGAACTGCTGTACTAATGAGAGAATTAAGAGAGCACGAAGCAAGCACAGAGCGTGCCCATAAAACAGAAGGTCGAACCTTTTTTAGCTCTAGGTCTAAGTTAAAAACCACGTTTTGGTAATTCATTATGCGCCCAGAATGGCTAAGGTATTGATTATTCACAGTGTGCCCAGGAACGATGAAAGAATGCCACTTTGATCCGAAAGGAGTAGAGATTAGCTGTATTAGCTTGGTGCTTTGATCACCGGGGGAGGGGGGGAGAATCGTGGAGTATCAAATGCTTTTTAATACTTAAGTAGGAATGGAGAGTAGGGAAGAATGTAACCCTGCAGAGATTTTTAGGTGTTTTCAACAATAACTGACTGAAACTGTATGTTTTCAAAATATGCTGGGAGACTGCCTTACAGGAGGTAATCATTCCCACAGTACTAAAAATTGTTTATAGCAGGTGTTAAAAAATGACACTTTTTGCTTTTGATTTTAGTTCCATCTATTTTGCGGTGTAGAAACAAGTGTTTGTTCTGTGGGTTTTATTTATACCTTTTTGTTTTCCCTTTTTGTGCTGGTTTGTGTAAAAAACAAATAAGCAACAACCAACCAAACAAAAAGCCCAAAGCAAATGAAAAAGTAAAAGGAAAGGAGAGAAATTCTCAATACCAAATGTACGTAGTAGTGGAAGATACCTCCAGCGCTTGAAAAAAATGTGTATTCTTTTATATTAGAAGCATCCTTGTCTTAAAATCTCAAGAAAAGAGCAAAAAGTAAAGGCTCCAAGTCTGCCACATCTTCTGCACATGTTTAACTTCAGGCCCTGTTATTGGTTTTGGTGGTAATGTGAGGCAGGTCAAACATACGGTAAGTCCTTACAAAAATTAATCTAGGGGACTGTTGCCTAAGTGGTCTGTGGAGTCAGTGCTTGTCTGCAGGAGCCTGGCTGCTGCTGGCATTTTGTTTTTTTTCTCTCCAGCTGTAAATCTCATTTTTAAAGTACCGGAGTATACCAGACGCTTTCCAAATAACACTCCTCGATGCAGTTATTTGCAATAGCTGCCAGGGGGGTATTGGGAGGTCTCAAAGGGGAGCAGAGTGTCTGCAAAACCCACTCTGCATTAAGATACGGTTCTTGCTCAAAAATACACAAATCCCTGGGTTAGGTCCACGTAGCCGTAGCATAGACTCAGAAGCCTTGAAGAAAAAGTTTTTCTTGTCACTTGCTGAAATAGTGAGTTTCTGTCTAAGTAAAACAAGATACAGAAGAGGAAGAGAGAAGGAGCTGGGTAGCGTAGGTTTTTCCTTGACAGTGTGAGATGCTGATTTTGATCTCTCTGCAACTGAACTAGGTGATCTTGGGCAAGCTGCTGGACTTTGTGTCTTGGGTTCTTCAGCTAGAGTTGTGCCTCTCTCCCTTGCAGACAGGCTGTGAAAATACAGGCCTGTGGTTGTTATGTTGCAGCTAGTGAGAGCAGAGCGTGCCTGTGCTGGGCTAAGTAAAAGCTTGACGAGGAAATTCATGTGTAATACGCTGATAAAATTCATCTAAAATGGACTTAATTTTAAAAACTCTGCCTAAACCCAGATTTGGGCAGGTTTGTTGAATGCATTTCTGGCTCTACCCTGCTTAGCGCATATCTATGCTGTCACAGTCACAGAGCTGTGGAGTCGGTGTTATTTAAGGAGATGGCTTTGCATGCTTCCCTGAAATGTCTGAACACTGAAGTGATAGCAGAAGATGGGACACAGAGGAAAGCTTGGTGCTCTAAAACCACTGCTCTTACTCCATTCGTGATAGCTGTTGTTCTACTGGACACTAAATTGTGGTTCCTGTATTCATCTCTGGATGGTGCTTTCCCTCATAAAGAATTTCTGTTGATATCAGTACCGAGAGGTCGGAGATGGAAGGGGTGTGCTCAGCAGTAGCATTCATCTCTCGTACACTGGTTGCATCTTGTGTAGCGTAATGCTGAAATATCTCAGGGTCTCTAAATGTATTGCCTATGGCATTTGCTTGAACCAAAATTATATCCTAGTTGTCTTCCAGTCTTTTACTTGTCTTGCTTGGAGAGCTGGGAGCAGGAGTGGAAATGACTCATAGGCAGCAATGTTGGCACAGAGAGAAAACAGTTGAAATAATCTTACAGCAAAGGCAACCTTTCTTAGTAGCAGAGGCCCTTTATTTTTGTGCCTGCTTTTTGCCAGTAAAGTGAAATAAAGAAGGTAAAGTAGTAGCAATTTTTTTTGGGGGGTGGGGGGGTGTTGACTGCTTCCAGTGTGACGATTATGCCTAGTAAAAAGAGCATGTAAATGTTGTGCAACAGCTCTGTAACAAGTTTCCAGGCGTGCTGTTTCTTCACCACTTACTTTTCTGGGCTTGTTTTTTCAAATCCAACTGAAGTTCACTTTAGTCCATTGGAAAGGAGTGCTTTCTGCGTGCACATGAAGAGACACAGCCAACCCCCCTTCAAGAACTAGTCACTGGGCTCTTGGTTGACTGCTGAGTCACAGTTTGCATGAACGAAAAATGAACTTCTTTAATGACACAATGAAAATAAGTGTACGGGGTTGTGCTTTTCGCATCTGCCCAGGTCTGGTGAAGGAAGCAGCATTTGCCTTGTGAGCTCTTCTTTGGCCTCCCACTGGACGGCTGGAGGAGCTGAGAGGCAAAGGACCACAGTATTCCTCCCCTAACAGATTACAGCTGCCTAGGTAGTGCCAAGGTTCTGAGCAGTTACTCTGTCAAAAATGCCTGCAACTCAAATGTACTCATGTCTTGCAGTGTTTAGTTGAGAGTATAAAGAATTAAAATCCCTGGACTTCCACTGCCATCTCCTCTTCATTACAGGGCTCAGAGCTGCAGCCCCTCCTTTGCTAGCATGGCTTTGACAGTACAGCTAGGGGTGCATCTCTGTCATGTACCCAACACTAAGGTGTTTTCAGAGTATACTCTAAGATAGGTTTTGAAATATGCGTCTCCTCACTCTCACTGGTAAAAATGACTGCTTAACCCCCAACAAACCCCGAAGCCCATCATGCTCCATTAACAAATGGGCTAGCGGGGTGCTGTGCTGCGCAGAGCTCTGTGTCCACCCACTGCTTACTGAAATAATGTGTTTTGTCTTCCAGACTCCGACCTGAGCATGCGGACACTCAGCACACCCAGTCCAGCATTAATATTTCCACCGAATTCCCCCGGTTTCCAGAATGGCAGAGGGTCGTCAACATCTTCATCCTCAGTCACTGGGGAAACTGTTGCCATGGTCCACTCGCCGCCTCCAACCCGTCTCACTCATCCTCTCATCCGTCTGGCATCCAAGCACCAGAAGGAACAGGCCAACATAGACCGGCTGCCTGACCACTCCATGGTCCAGATATTCTCCTTCCTGCCCACCAACCAGCTGTGCCGCTGTGCCCGTGTGTGCCGCCGCTGGTATAACCTTGCCTGGGACCCCCGACTTTGGAGGACTATTCGCCTGACTGGCGAGACAATCAACGTAGACAGGGCTCTTAAAGTGCTGACCCGGAGGCTTTGTCAGGATACACCCAACGTATGTCTCATGTTGGAGACGGTAATTGTTAGTGGCTGCAGGCGGCTCACAGACAGAGGACTCTACACCATTGCCCAGTGCTGTCCAGAACTGAGGAGGCTGGAGGTGTCTGGCTGTTACAACATCTCCAATGAGGCGGTCTTTGATGTCGTGTCACTGTGCCCAAACCTGGAACACCTGGATGTGTCAGGTAACAGGGAATATTTCAATACGGGTGCCTCTGATTCTAAAAGCCTCATGCTTGTCAAACCCCTGGCCTCACAACCGCACACTTTCCCTTTCTGTGTTGTCTTCTGAAGTAGGAATGCCAGTCTCCTAACACAGTACTGGTGAGACAGGCATCACTAGAACCTCAATGCCCCAAACGCCAGCAGCACCTCTTGAGTGGCCAGGCCTCCTTTAATGGAGACGAGCTAGCAGAGGTGGCCTGTTCAAATAGCACAAGTACTTTTAATAGGTTTTTGCACAAAGCACCCTTACGAGGGCCCATGTTGCAGTCAGTGCTACATCATACGGTGAAGGCTAGTCACTTCAGCAAAATTTGTTTATCTCTTTCGTATATCTATATTGTGTGTGTATATCTATAATTTATAGGTAGATTATATGCTTATAAAGTATATATCTGTAATCTGATAAATGACTTGAGGAGATGCTCAGAATCAGTGCTAGGCTTTTGTCTGGGTATAAATATCAATTGTCATCCCTAGCTAAACTCCAAGGTACCCTTGTTTCCATTGCTATTTTAACAAGACTTAGCTAGCTTGGACTTTTTTTTTTTTTTAGTAGTGTATATATTTGCGTAGTGGCTTTCTGCTTTTCCTTTCACCTACTTACAATGTATCACTGCAGCTGTTTAGATCAGCAGAAATATTTTAGACAATTTTCCTCAGACCTGCTCTGGGGAAACAAGATGTTTTTTCCCAAGGTCAGCCACACAGAATTTCCTCTCTACAAATAGGTTGGCACTTAACAGAAAGGATGTAGCCAAGCAGAGCACTGAAGTAAATTTGATGTTCAATACTTATTTTGTGATCTCACTTGTTATCAGTCTAATGTTGTTATTAATCAACCGGACCAGATTTGCCATTGCAGAGATACTAATGGCAACAAGCAGGACAAAGTGGGGATAGGAAGCAATGCTATTGAGTCAGTGGTACCCAGATAAACTGACTTTTCCAAGGCTGCCTATCTGATGTACGCTGATTTGCTTTCTTTTTTCTGCCTTTCATTTTTTTTTAACTGCTTTATCCAGCTCTTTCACCTAATACTCCTAGAATGGCAGAATGTCATGGAAGGCATCAAAACAAATAGCAACAAATAAGAATTATTCACTTTTTTGATTGGTGTCTGAAACCGCCAGGTGATAAGGAGTGTCTGCGGGACTCCATGGGAGTCCTGCCCCATGGATTCTATTCGCAATGACCTTGCGTATGAGTTACTTATTGTCAGAACATACTGACATTGGTTCTTAATTGCTAACCACACATTCAGGTTGAAGCATCTCAACACCAGGAGAAAATCTATGTGCCTGTGTGATTTAGACCTAGAGCTACATACCACTTTGAAGCCTGGCTGTATCCCTGGCGTATTTATGCTTTTCCTACTACATCCTCTGGGGTGGTGTGCAGAGTTGAGTGGCTCGACTATCCTGGGCCTGGAGAGACAGGACAAGTAGAATTGCTGAGCTGAGGGTGAACTGCCTTGGCACACCAGTCTGTTAGCTGACACCCTGCGTGCACTTGGGGGCTTGTAGGTGGCTGAAAATGCTTTGGTCCACAGCTCCTACTGATAGATATGCTATAGACCGAAGGTGACTTATTCAAAAGCAGGGAAAATGAAAAGGTGATACCAGGTCTTGAAATAGGTTCTTTTGGGGTCTGTCTTCATTTGTGGTTTCCCCAAGCCTGTTACTTAGAAGATGGTGTTTGTCCCTAAAAGCTCATCAGTTTGGTCCAAAGTGTGTAAAGGGCGAGAAAAATACCTGTCTTCCTTGAATTTTGTCTCATCAACGGGACAGGAAAGTAATTTTAATCTCACATTTTTCTAAGTTGTCCTTTCTTTTTGGAGCAGGCGAGGGAAAAACCCTGGTTTTGAACATGCTCAGAAGTCAGGGTCTTTGGGTTCAGACATGGCTTTTGCTGCATGTGCCTGCATATGAATTGTGGATAATTGATATTTGGGGTCTTGTTTTGAGTCCACTTTTTTCGTTCTGATGTGGGTAATTTTGGAGGATGTTTCGGATTCCATTTTCCCGTCCTTCTGTCTGTAGTTAGGAGGACAAGGCTTGCACCTACACGCTCAAGCAATTCTCAGGACTGAAGTGATTCACTGGTTTAGTTTCATACTGAGCAAGAGAAGTTGGGTACATGTGCTGGGGGATAACGCTATACTTGTAGCTAGTTAATTAAAAGCCAGTTCACAGTTGTACATCTAGTTGAATCTCTCTCCCCCTTGGATGGTTACTTGGCAACAATAACGTACCAAAATCTTTAATGTCAAAACCAGATGTTGATATTAACTTTAAGAGTTTTCCACAATGTAAGTTCTGTCACCCTCAGCATCCACTTTGTGGGCAGGTCTGAGATATCTCTAGAAGGTGGTTGAGCTTGACTGCAAGTTATTCTCTAACACGCTAGCCAACATTTTTTTCAATCTGTTTGGAAGTTTCTCCTCCCTTTTAAAAATCAGCTATACATACTTTATGGAAAATCATGGTACAAGAGCTTTGTTTTTACATTTTTTATTATTTAGGACAGAAAAATTGTTGCAGACCCAGGAACCTGTCATTTTGCCTAAAAATCAGGCAGTTCTATATCAACATGGACTCTTTTTCTGGTGAAACCATTTTGAATATCCTTCCCATTACATATTTTACAGTGTAGCCAAAGTAACTAGACAAGGCGATGCTGAGCTTGCCAAAACAGTGATCACACACCAATGTATGTGACTCTAACCCTGCTGTGAGACTTCTGACCCATTCTCTTTCTAATTGCGGTCGGTAAAGCGTTCCCCCTTCTTGGATCCTCAGCAGACAGAACGTTCTCCATGGCCTCATGGACCCTTCATTTTCACTTAGCCAGATTTTAAAATTGAATTCTGGTCAGCATGTAAAATATCCAAACTGACTCCTTAATCCAGCAACCTCCTCAGGCAAATGCAATAGCGACAGCTACGTCAGGTCCAGCAGAACTCTGCCTAGGTGCCAGTTTCTTCTGTGGAAACCCAGCTCAAGAATGGGGACTCCTGTGGTACATTTTGTATCACCTACTCCAAAGAACATATTAGAGGTGAAATTTTCACACCATTAGTATTGTACTGCTTCCCTTTTGAAAAATCACTTTGCATTATTGAGTGTGTATGTAGTACTTATTTGAAGGCAAACGCATTTCCAAAGATTGCACCATAACATAGATGAATCTGCAACACAGTCTGAAGAGGAAATAGCAGCATTCAGTTTTAAGAAGATGTTGTTTGTTGAACAAAGTGCTTTGCTTCAAGGTCCCAGAGCTTCTGCATGACCTGTGAACGATTTGCCCGTTTCATTGTGTGAGGCCTAAGGTAAAATTTGCATCTGTTCAAATAAATTTGAAGCCTGAATTAAAAATCCAACTGCAAATTCAAATGATGAATGTAGAAATCTGATTGAAACTAACTGTTTCAAATCCATATCCCATGCTTCTTACAGAATTTGTGTGAGCCCACTGGATTATCTCAAGGGATTTTTTTTCCTTTTTGTTTTTAAGAACTGAAGCATATTCATACCTTCCACTAAGCCTCTGAATGAGAACCTGTTGTATCAAGTGGTATGGGTTTGGGTCATTCAGGTTTTTGAGGTGGTCTCCACACATTGTCATGCTCTTTACTTCCAGACTACGAGATTTGTGCAGCATTTCTGATACATGGAGCTCTAAGGTCGTCATCCTAACTTTTCTGGCTTTTCGTGGGTCACTTCATCCCCGTTGGCCAGTGTTTCAACAATACGGAAAAGGTCTTTTTATCCCCATCTGAGGGCACCTCTTTAGGCATGAGCTGCAGAATTTGTCTGAGTAGACATTTATGGCTAAAACCGTTGGGCCTTGATCACTAACAGGTAGACCCTCCCTTCTTCCTTGCAGCTGTTTCTAGCTATGCTAATGCAATGTGCCGGGCTGAACTTGGCACAGATAAGAATTTCCCTTCAGGAGCCCGAGACTGCCAGTTTGCAGTGCAACAGAAACAGCAACTTTCCAAAAAAAGCTTTCATTCACCACCATGCACAGAGTGCAGGTTAAAAATGGGGAAGTCTGTGAGCGTGTTTTTCCCTTTAATCGAGCTCTTTATCTTTCCTTGCAAGGTCTGGTGTTTCTCCTCTAGTCTAGTTACCTCCATTCATGGCCAGACTTTCTCACTTGAAACAGTTCTTTTCTGCGCCGGTCCATGTCCTCCCGTGCCCTTACCAGTCTGTTGGCTCCTGCTGACTCTCCCCATTCTCCTTAGGTTACCCAAATCTCCACCCTTCTGCAAGAACAGAGTCTTGCCATAGTTTTGCATCCTTCCCACATCGCAGGCTTGGGGCTGGATGCACATCTGTTCTCCACATGCTTTTTGGAGGATGGGTGGGGTTTGTCTTTTTTATAATGGGGTTGGATGGTGAAAGAGCCTCTGATGTTGGTTTACAAACTCAGCCAGTTAGCTATGAGACTGCCTCTGATCAAAAAGCTGCGTTGGTTGTCATGTAGTACCATTTTCTCAAATTGTCACTGGGTTTATATTGCAGTAAGAGATCATAGGCTGTCCCTAGATAAATCTAGGACCATCTTTTTACATTTGGGATATGGACAAAATCGGTCTGTGGCTTTGCTGGTGCTCAAAATCCCACAGCAAGCTCACTAGCTCCGGTGGAGTTTATAATTTCCTCTGGCGTAGGGACACATCACAGCAAATCCAGACTAGTCAGTCAGGATGATTCTGCTCTTGCAACATGAAGGTATCTTCAATCACATCCAGCATGCAATTCCATGCCCACCTTTCTGGTCTTGCTGTGTGATTTGTTTTTACTGCTTGCTTAAATTCACTGTGTTTTTCCACTTAGGCTGCTCCAAAGTAACATGCATCAGTTTGACTCGCGAAGCCTCCATCAAGCTGTCTCCCTTACATGGGAAACAAATCTCCATTCGCTACTTGGACATGACAGACTGCTTCGTCCTGGAGGACGAAGGACTGCACACCATTGCCGCTCACTGCACTCAACTGACCCACCTGTACCTGCGCCGCTGTGTCCGCATCACCGACGAGGGTCTCCGCTACCTGATGATTTACTGCACATCCATTAAGGAACTGAGCGTGAGCGACTGTCGCTTTGTCAGTGACTTCGGCATGCGGGAGATCGCCAAGCTAGAGTCGCGCCTCCGATACCTTAGCATCGCTCACTGCGGCCGGATCACAGACGTAGGCATCCGTTACATAGCCAAATACTGCAGCAAGCTGCGCTACCTCAACGCGCGGGGCTGCGAGGGCATCACGGACCACGGTGTGGAGTACCTCGCCAAAAATTGCACAAAACTCAAATCGCTAGATATTGGCAAGTGCCCTCTGGTCTCAGACACCGGCCTGGAGTTTCTAGCCCTCAACTGCTTCAACCTGAAGCGCCTGAGCCTGAAATCATGCGAGAGCATCACTGGGCAGGGCCTGCAGATTGTAGCTGCCAACTGTTTTGACCTGCAGATGTTGAACGTGCAGGACTGCGATGTCTCTGTGGATGCTCTGCGATTTGTGAAACGACATTGCAAGCGCTGTATTATAGAGCACACCAACCCTGCCTTCTTCTGAAAGGACACCCCACACCTGTCATTACAATGCAGTATTAAAAACACTGATGTATAAACACACGCTCCCATATTCAGTAATGCTGTCTTTTCTATAGCTGACGGGAGTCAGCTTTTCTTGTATGTTGTGGGTGAGGGGGGTTTCTAGAGGACTATTTTGTTTGCTTTTTGTATGATCACTTTTTAAGGTGCGGTGGGTGTCCATGGAGAGGCTGCCTTAATGCAAAAGCAATGAGTGCTCAGCATCCCCAGTGGGGTGCCATTTCCATAACAGCCATGATCTTGTCCCGGGCTACAGTAGCTACCTCCAAAGGAAATAGCACATAACCCCTCCTTTGGAAATGCTACTAAGCTGTGTCAAATACATCTGAATTCCATCTGTGCTCATGAAGCTGACTATGCAATGTGTGTCTGTGTTCCCCAACTTCTTCCAATATGGCTGATAAAGCATCCCCTTGTCTCCAAGTAGTTTCTCTTTGGTAGTCATCCATTGTAATCCCTCAGGAAATACTGGGTAATGTTCTTAACCATGCTTGATTGAGGCAGAATAAGACCTGCTGGCCATTGCCGAGCACTCTGCTGAGTGAATCTGGAGATTGTGCCCATGCATGGATTCTGTTGGAAAGCCCACCTCCAGGTCGCTTGTGCATCATCACTACTTGCCTTCATTTCTAAATCCGCCCTCTCCTGCATGTGTAGTACCACCCTCTGGTAGCAGATAGGGACTTCTGGGTCTGATAAGCAGTGACATATTCATCTGAGTGAAGGAAAACAGATGAGCTATCGGTGGCCTGGCAAAGGGAAAAGCCAGCAAAATCAGCCTGAGAAGCTGCTGTAATTCCGCAAGAAGCTGAGATAGCGCTGTAGTACACCGGGGACACTCTGAGGCGTTGTGGAGCAGCTTGCACGGGGCAGTCCCAATTGCTGTGCTGCGTGGCTGTCACCAGAAAGTCTGTCTTTGTTCCTTCACTGTATCTCTTCAGCAGCCGTGGCACCACTGCAGTCGATGTTCCCTGAGCAAACCAGGCACGTGCGTCGAGGTAAATGCAGTCTGTATGTGCCTTAATACACATAGAAACCCGCCCCTTTTCTGTGGCCTTCCAGTTCAAAGGATAGATGGCTGATCTCGAGACTTCAAAGACGTTAGCCTGATGTTAGATAACACCCCTGGGGACAGAGCGGCTGAGAGTGTTATTCACATTAGATTTGGATTTTGTGAAACCTTGTCTGTGTGTGTTCCCTTAAGCTGGAGAAACAGCTGCTGTTCAACAGGGAATTAAAACGCCAGCGTTGCCCTGTGACACTGGGAGCCCCTCGTACTCTCGTGGTCACTCTTGCTCATGCAAGAGCAAGGGCGGTTTGGAGGTCCCCCCATCTCATTGCCTCCTTCCCCAGAGCGTGTGGTCCTTTCATGGTTACTTTCTTCACCATTTTCTGGCAGCCGTTTCTCTGCATTTTCACATGTAATGCTCAGATCTGAAAGCCAGACACGTTAGGGGTGATGATATTTTCAGGCAGGCCCCCTGCGCCTGACTGACAGGTGAATTCATACGTTCAGCTCAAATGCTGTAAATGTCTCGGTAGAGAACATAAGAAGGAAAGCACCATGTCTGGTTTTCATAAGCAGTAGTTCCATCATCTCCAGACAACACTAATAAAATCATTGATATGAAGTGAAAATCCATATGCTCGAGAAAAATACATAACTGCTGAGGAAATACTTGTAGCAATGCCCTCTCAAATTACAAAAAAGCAATCGCTTGGACATGTCCCTGCAGAGGGAACTTGTCCTACTGCTGCAAAAATTCCTGTAACTTATGTATGTTCCTCCAATTTTGAGTTTCTTAACATACAGGATGTCATCAGCTCTGAATTATAAATCAGATTGTACTGAAGCAAAGAGGGCCATGGAAAATGAATTTGTCATTGCTACTATTACTGGTCAGTGACTAATAGGGGGCGATACCATCCTTTGGCCAGTTAATATCACTTTGGTTTTCCTTTCTGTATTTTTAAAATTAGAGATTCTTCTCCAGCAAGTAGTACAGTATATTTTATCCAAGCCAGCTATACTTTCTGTTTATCCTTTATCTCAAAATGGCCCCGAGGATAGTTAAACGTTAAGCCCTTTCCTGAGAATGGTGGGATTTTGAGCCATTTGCACTCCTGAAATATAAGGCCTCATTAGTAACATTTAAGTGTTTATTAAAAAAAAAAAAAAAGCTATTTTTCTGGCTATGCTAAATTGAGTGAATAGTGCTACATGGTTTTTAAGGTTTCTAATGTTTAAATTGGCCTGTACTGTACAAATCTCACTATAAAACCTTAATTTGCTACCAAGAAATAAAGCAATATATTGGTAACTGATGAGCGTGCATCGTCATTTGCACTACTTGATTAACTTCTGGTGAAAAAGAAAAGATTAAATACTTGTAAAACTTTTCTTGAAAGGTAGGTAGCTGAATGAGCGCATCAGCACATCAGGTAGGTGGATGACTATATTAGAAAAGGAAAAAAATATGTATTTGTTATAGATTATGATCTTGCCTATCTGTCTCTTTAAAATTTGATTTTCCTCATGTGGTTCTCCTTGACCCTGAAACATAATCAGTAACTGGAAGTGTAAGTAAAAGAAAAAACAGGATATATAAAGCACATGTATAAAAATTTCAGGAGGGCCTCTGCATTGGTTTAAAGGCAAGTTAACGTATTTGACGTGAAAAGTAAAACGGAATGACTGAAAGGGTAGAGCACTTGCTAGTGCAGTGTTGCCTTTTGAATGCTCTAAAAAACCTACTCTGGGAGGCACTGGTGGAAAATGAATAAAGGTAATTTTTCTAAGCCAAACATTTTTAAGTATATAGTCTTACATGGTCTGAGTTGGCACTCTGAGACTGCTACTTATTTCAAGAAAATTTGAATTTAACTTATTGATACAGCTTGCCTGTTTTGACTTTTAATCTTTTTCCTATGTCTGCTTGCAAAATGACACGACCAGAAAAGAAACTGAAATAGTGCACGTGGAGCTGAGCTTGCTGGAAAGATTGCAACATGTGACTGAAGTGTCTTCGTTCCATTTTGGGGTTGGCAAAGACTATAAATTTCCTGAGCGAAAACATTGTTGATTCTTGAACCATAAAATTCGGGCTCAGGCACTGAGGCTGCTTCTGCCCTGCAATAGCATGGGGTGATCTCATCAAAGAAAGCAGCGATGAATCACATCAGTCCGGCTGGCATGTTGTTTATGTCTTCGGAATAATTTGTTTCCTGTGTAGGAGAGGTCTCTCAGAAAAGGCGCATCTAAACTACCATGCACTGTGATTATAGCCAAAGCTCTGTGTCAAGGTATTCATCCTTCTCATTCCCTTGGCATAAAAAGTGGAACTGTGTTTTCCCCGTTAGCAGCATGAGACTGATGTGAAGTGCAACACTTTTCCCTTTTTGAGCTATGCTCATCTGGCTTCCTACAAAATGCAAAACAGCCCCTGATGGATGTCCTGGACTCGGAACCGTGGTCCAGACTGTAACCTTCAGTAGTGGCTTACCTGGCTTCTGAAAACTTCTAGCCTTTGAACTGGAAAATTAAAAAGCTAGTAAAAGACCTAGTTTTAGCACTAGGCTTGAAGCAGGTCGAAACTCTCGTTAAAAAGAAACATAGTGACCCTTTGGACTGCAGACTGGCTGCCCCACGGCTGCCGGTGTTAGTTTAAAGGGGAAAAGTTCTCTGGCAGAGTTGGTGCATGGCTTCTTTTCCCCCAGCATTCCCCAGGAAAGTAACCTGCCCTCGGGTTTTTATAATTTTGTAAATTTAGCTATTCGTGCTGAAACTTCCCATGCTGGGCTTTGAAAATGTTAGTTGAAATGGTTCATCTGGTTCTGTAAATAAAGCTAGGAGGCAATGTCATTTTGCTCATGTTAAACTCCTGGTGACCTTTCCTTTGAAAACGGTTCATCGCTCTTCATCTCCTCTAAGGCCTTCAGGGTGAAAGTGTCAGCCTTGCCAGGAGGTCAGCTTTGGGACAAGGATGTGTCTCACTGATCTCCCAGCTAGAATTCACCCAAACTTAGCTGCATTACATGTCTTTCAACATCTCCAAATCCTTGACCAAGGAGAAAAGGGGCACGCTCAGGTCTTTTGGAGCTTGCAGTCCGGTGAGGCTGAGATTTGGCAAAGCTGAGAGGCGTTTATCACTCTGGCAGTGTGAAGGAGGACATGACCTGAATTATACGGAAGCTGCCTGGGAAGTCAGGGCAGGGTTGAAAGATGGGGTTTTGAGAACGGGGACAAGAAGAAGGATGAAGGAAATTTCCTGGGCAAGGGGGACTGGGACTGAGATGAGAAGAGATTGAATGATTTTCAGCAAAGAAGCTGGGGCTGGTGTTAAAAGAGAGGTGGGTTTGTATGACGTGTTGAGCAGGGAGAGTTGGGCCAGAGAAAGGGTAAGTACTGAAGAATGAAGTTTGGGGCAGGAGCAGAAACATGAAGAAAATTAACTGGACATCATGTAAATACAGTACACTCCCTCGAGGAAGGCTCTGGGAAAGGCTGACAAGCTGTTTCAGTGAGGATGCCTCAAATTTGAAACAGCCTTTCAAAAATGAAATAGTAATTTTGCATTTAATGCATCCAATATCTACCCTTTTTTATGTTTTGTGAAGCCAGAAAATCTTTACAGGCAGAACTTCTGCCTTTACCAGCAAATGCATACGGAGGCCTGAGACATTGTCAGCCTCAGTGTCTCGTTCCTGCCTTTACACCTTTGCGCGAGGTAGTCTGTCGAGAAGAACAAGGCAAGGCAGGTTTGTAACATCTATTCTTCCTTCTGCGCTGGCTTTCAGCAACACCAGCTGTTCTGCTTTGCTAAAGTGTGGAGCCAAATTCGTGCCCTTTTGACGACTGTTAAAGGGCATAATAATAATAGGTTCAAGTTACTGCCAGGCAGTAGACATCAGAATTCAAACTTAACAAAAATACATCTAACTGAACAGCGTTTACTGCATGCTATTAAACAGATTAAATCAGTTTTCTCCATAAAATAGCTGAGGGATGTTTATTTTCATGCACCCCTGCTGTACAGCTGTATGCTTCAGAGCAGGTTTTTTCCTCTATTTTTGTCTTCTGTGGAAGCTGGACGAAACATCAGGTCATTTTTCCCTTGCCCTCTGGATGATCATAGAGGCGTGTCTGAGATTTAAACTAGTTAATGGAAATCTCTTCCAAGTAGGCTCTGCTAATACAAATTTAAAAAAATATTATGAGTGCAACAATCCAGTTGGCCACAGATGTGTCAGATTAAGCCATTATAAATACAAAAGTTACTAAGCAGGCACCAGAGAGAGAACCAGAGGGACCAGAAGGGGAGGGATCTTTTTAAAAAATAAAAAAACCACGGGCTTTTATAAATGACCCTGATACTTTTAATGCAGAACAGAAATCTTAACCGTTCCTTCTAGCACTAAAGATACTGTGTTCTTTGGGTTAGAATAGATTAGTTTTCCTTTGTTTTTTAAAGAAACATTGCATGCTGTAGCCTCAAGCTCACATAAATGGTAGATGGAAAAAGTCATCTTAAAAAGATGAGAGAGAATGCAAAGAGGGATTTGAGCCAAAAGGAATGAATATTTTTAACAACAGCTTCATGTTGCATTGTCGGTCTTTGATGGCTCCTAAAATATTTTTTAAAATCAAGTAAATGGCCATTCTTGAGAATTTTCCGTTAGTTCTTGAATATACTCCATTCACACAATTGCCTCAGCACATAGACATCAGAGCTTTAGAAAAACTGAATTTCTAGCTATAAAAAATAAGTGTAGCTAATTTACCGTTTGTAATTTGCCTTATCAAGTGTTTTCACATCTTCATCACTTGTCATATAAAGGATATATCCTAAGCCTTTATCGGGACAACTGAAAAAATATTTCTATATATTTATTAATAACAAATTACATTTTTCTGACACCCAAATTTTGCTTTAGTTGTCTGTTCCTGGTCTATTGTACGCTGTGAAAATACTTTGAAGAACAGAGCTTATTTCTGGACTTGAATTACACCGTATTTGATTACGGTCATGTATCTCGTGGTATTACGGTTGTTGATGCGTCTTTTGTGACATGACACTGCAGAGTAGCTACCTGCATTTCAGCATGGAAATAGAGTTGCCTAACACATGACGTATGTGGCACATAACAGTTGTCAGGGCTCAGATGCCATGTGCGACTGGCTGCCGGGGGTCTGAAAATACACATCCACAGTAGTATCAGCACTTCCGTAGTGATTCATTCCTTAACTGCATGAAGCATCTTCCATTTTATTGGGCATAAATTATAGGAACAAACTCTAACTTCAACGCCTGCTTTGGTGAAGGTAGTAGAGCTGCGACTTTTTCTCCATACCGTCCTTTCCTTTTCTCTTCTGCCCTCAAGAGAGTTATCCAAGCTCCTGCGAGAGTCTGAGGTATTCTGCCTACATAGTCATGGATAATACAAATAATGTATGGCTCCGTATTAATAGGAGGAGTAAGGCCATTTACTTGGCAGGCAGTCCAGGTGAGGTGATGGCTGCAAGTCAGTGGCCACTCAGTGGCCAAATCTTGCTCATGTTTCTCAGTGGAGGTGGGAAGTCCATGCATGAATGTCAGTAAATAGGATGCTTTCCATGCTTGTTCTTACAGTGATACGTAAAAGTACAAGATGAATCAGCTGGCGGGGGGGGGTCAACATAACCAAATCATTAAAATTGTCTTTGTTAAAGTAGCGTAGTAGAAAATCAGGTATACGTCTATCATGAGCCACAACGGCTTTCACTGATTGCCAGGATAAGACTGAGCTGCTGGTGAGTTTTCATAGCATAGCAGGTCATCACTCAGTGACACTGCTGGGGCCGCACTGGGTTGGCTTTTTGTCTCTCTGGTGTTGTATTCCTGTACCTGCACCACTGTGGTGGGACCTGCTGCGTTTTCCAGAGCCAAGAAGGAAGGGAAAGCTCAAGCAAGCGAGGAAGCGCCGGGCATATGACAGTAGCAGGAGAGCTGTGCAGCTGGGGAAGGGAAGGAGCGGGGAGGCACTTCATCTGTCAGGACAGAGAGGAATGTCCTGGAAATACAGCTGCCTGAAACAGCCGGGGATGCGATGGAAAACCTGCGAAGGGTTTTACAACAGTACGTTCTTGCCACTGTGGCATCACAGCGTCTGCATGGTTGTGTGTGCATGGGGACCTGAAGTCTTAAAGCAAGGAGCCCACTGTCAACATCTCATCAGTGCAAAGGAGAAGAAATGCTGTCCTTCCCGGTGGAGCTGGGTCTGAGAGGGGCGGAAGCTCTGGCCAGTTGGGAGGGGGCTCTGGGTTGCCCTGGGGCATGCCGGGCCTCATGTCAGGTGTTTGGCAGCTTGGGTCACTTTAATTTAAATGCCATTTGTTAGATACTGGAGCTGCAAATGAGTGGGAAGTCTGCTTGGTGTGGTGTGGCCCGGTGAGGGGTCCATACTGCAGGGGCTGTTGGAGCCCTGTCATAAGCCAAGGAGAGAGAGGGGAGAAAAGGGGTGAGGGGTTCCTCTTAAAAACGTGCGTTCTGCAGCAGGGGCTCTCCTGGCATCCAGACGGGCCTGATTTTCTCCAAAGAGTTTACGCTGTGCAGGGACTTCCCAGAAGCAGCAAACGGAGCTGTGAGAGGGCAGAGGTGTCCATGTCCTGATAACCTGAGGAGAGGTTGGTGAAGATGCAACACAGGCACATGCTAAGACACTCCAGGCTCTCCAGCTTATTTTTGTAAAGAGGGAAGGGATGGTGGGGTTTTTTTGTTGGTTTGGTTTTTTTTAAGTAGCGGTCTTTCGGAGTTGCTTGGTATTCACCGTCTGTAGGGGAAGCTCATTCAAAAACTCTGTGAGACTGGCTTATCTTCAGGTCGGAGGGGTGTCTGATTTCTGAATGCTGGTTTACTTTTTTCTAAGGCGAATTGATGAAGGCACAAGGGGGCCTTGCAGCCCGAACTTCAGAGGTCGTAAACCTCTGGCAGGTTAAATATGACAGCATGATAAAGCAGCCTCCCCTTCCCCTGCCAAAAAATAAGAAAAAGCAAGGAAAAATTGCATCAAAAGTTCCAATAAAGAGAGTAAAGGAATTCAGGGCTGAAAGCTGAACTGCAAATGGTAATGTCTAATCTCTTGCTTAAAAGATATTTTCTCCCTCAGGACTCAAACATGGTCCTGTGAAGCTGGAGAGTAAATTGAAAGCTATCATAAAGATTACCTATAGTGGGCGCATGGATAAGCATGCCAGTAGGAAAGAAGCAACACAGCTTTTCTACAATAAATCCTCCCATGGGGTCAACAAATACATGGGGGCCCCTGTCAGGCCGGGGTGCCGAGGGCATCAGAAAAGGTTTGAGGACAGCTTCTGTGTTTGGCATCGCAGTGTGGGCTAGGATGCTTCATCTGGAAAAGAGATAAGTAAGGTGGGATATGACAGGTATGACAAAGGTCATTGAATCACGGACGGTTTAAGGGATGAAGGGTCTGAATGTTCACCATGACTACTAGTTTAAAAAAAAAAAGTTAGAGGGCATCAAGTGAAGCCAGCAGGTAATGGATCCACAGCAAATTAAAGTAGTTCTTTGTTTGCCTTGTGTTAAAGCCTTGGCCTCTTGCCACAGGGTGTTGCGGATCCTAAATGTTCACATCAGTTAAAAAGAGACTGGACAAGTTTGTGGAGGAGAAGTCTGTGTGCAGCTATTAAATGCAACAGACAACCTCTGGCTCGGGAAATGCCTGAGGCACTAAGTGTTGGAGGCTGGCAGGCTACGCTGGGAAAATATGCTTGCTCTATTCTTGTGCTTCTCTCTAGGCATCTGGTTTTTGGCTACTGTCAGACAGACTGTTCAGCTACACGGACCTTTTGTCAGCCTCAGGACTCAAACATGGTCCTGTGAAGCTGGAGAGTAAATTGAAAGCTATCATAAAGATTACCTATAGTGGGCGCATGGATAAGCATGCCAGTAGGAAAGAAGCAACACAGCTTTTCTACAATAAATCCTCCCATGGGGTCAACAAATACATGGGGGCCCCTGTCAGGCCGGGGTGCCGAGGGCATCAGAAAAGGTTTGAGGACAGCTTCTGTGTTTGGCATCGCAGTGTGGGCTAGGATGCTTCATCTGGAAAAGAGATAAGTAAGGTGGGATATGACAGGTATGACAAAGGTCATTGAATCACGGACGGTTTAAGGGATGAAGGGTCTGAATGTTCACCATGACTACTAGTTTAAAAAAAAAAAGTTAGAGGGCATCAAGTGAAGCCAGCAGGTAATGGATCCACAGCAAATTAAAGTAGTTCTTTGTTTGCCTTGTGTTAAAGCCTTGGCCTCTTGCCACAGGGTGTTGCGGATCCTAAATGTTCACATCAGTTAAAAAGAGACTGGACAAGTTTGTGGAGGAGAAGTCTGTGTGCAGCTATTAAATGCAACAGACAACCTCTGGCTCGGGAAATGCCTGAGGCACTAAGTGTTGGAGGCTGGCAGGCTACGCTGGGAAAATATGCTTGCTCTATTCTTGTGCTTCTCTCTAGGCATCTGGTTTTTGGCTACTGTCAGACAGACTGTTCAGCTACACGGACCTTTTGTCAGCAGCTGTTTTCATATTTTGATATTTGCCTCAGCCGATCCCTGACACAGAGCACACCCTCCCTTCTTGCTCATGATGCCGTTAGTCAGAGTTGCTCAAGGTCCTCCAAATTAATTATTTTTTGGCACCCTCTTTTCTAAAATCCTTATGCTCCAGAGTGCAAACCCCAATCTTGCCAGAAGCTAACATCCTCATCTGTTGACTCTCATGGGAGTAGGCACTTGAAATTTTGCTAGGGGCTTGGTACCCTGAGTATTTAGGCCCTATTGCTGCAGGCCTACAACAAAAGCATCTCTGTATTTGGAAGAGAGACCGGGAGAAGGAGAGCATTTTGTGCTCCCTCTAACTCCTGCAGGTCAGGAAGCTGGTCACGGAGACATGCTGCTTTTTCAGGTCTCTCTCACTCCTCTCATCTACAGGGAGACTTTGGGAAATCAAGAAACCTCTTGATTTCTTTAAGACAGCCATGCCGCGTCTTTGTAATCAACACCAGAACTTGCCTGCAGCCTCTGCTCAGCCAAAGAAGTTTAAGCATCTCTGCTTCACTTTATTAATTGTTAAAAGGGCCTGCCAGTTGCTGTGGTAATTTCAGACGTAAGAGGCTGTATAAGGGCAGTTGACTGCTCAGTCAGGTATTCAGCAGTCTTTAAACAACTGGCTCTGATGCTTGACATCAAAATTTAATCTCCTTTAGATGCCCGGAAGCCAGAGCATGACCCGTGAACGTAGACTTGGTACGAACTGTACAGTCATTAAGCGGCTGTTCATGGGGGTGTGATGCCCAGACTCGTCTGGAGGAGGCAGAAATGCTGTCCAAATCGGCAATGCAAAGTCCTTTCTCTGCTTCTTCAAACCCTTTGCCTACTTCTGGCCCTGGGCCCACACAAATACCCAAACACAGTGAGGAATATAAACTTGCAAGGGTCTCAGCTTTCATAATATGACTAAGTTGTTTTCATTTAAGAGTGCTCGTCTTGCCAAGATTGGAAAAAATGAGTCCATTCTCTTCACGGCTGGATGTCAAAGTACACCCAGGTTTTCAGACAAATGCCCCAAATACGCTCACTTAAATGATCGACTGGACCAGGACTAGAGTGTTGGAGAACTTAACTCTTTAGTATTGCTTTTAGGGAAAACGGGAGAAAAATAGGAAAAGCAAGACCATCATCAGCCTAAGTTAAAAATAGAGTTAAGAAGATGGGGAATCATGTCTGTCTTTCTTATCATTCTCTTCTGAGGCCAACAGACACGTTTGGTTGTTCGGGGTGCTCTTCTGTAGAGCACAGAGCATCGGCAATGCCTGGAAGCAAAGGGGGAGGAGGGCACTACGGCACTACAAGAGGACAAGTCCTTGCTCTCTGCATCTCTGAAGTCACCCACATTAGATGACAAAAAAAAGGTGTGTACAGAATTACTGTGCTGATCTCAGAGCACTGGGACACTATTTGAAACATTCCTGGACTTCTTCACTTAATTTTCTCCACAGAATATGCCTACAGTGTGGCAATACTTCATGCGTTTAAGAGCTTTGCTCATCGGGTTAATGCACAACGTGTGGATAAAAGGTATAAACAACACTGCTGATGTTTAAACATATTCTGGGTCTTGTCTAAGGTCATCAGTAACTACTCTTTGCTGTGTAATCTCAGCCTGCATTTTTTTTTTAATAAGGTGTTCTTCTTGTAATACCCTTACAGCTTAATATAAATGCAGACTCATATTGGGGAAAATCATAGCAGTGTAGAGCAGCAGTTTGCAGGGAGACCTGTCACTGCGGAGGAATCCACACATTTGTGAATTCCTGGCACATTTGCAGGCTTACATTTATTCTTTATTAGAGCCGGAGTTTCAGGAAAAGTGTTAGACCAAAGGCTCAATTTAGTTGTCAAAACACAGGTATTGGATGCCATTAGAGATGCGCAAGGGTATCCGAGACATCCACAGAAGGCTGGCAGGGACGAGACAGTCCCCGAGGAAGACTTGTGCCCTTTTGCATCGGCAGAGGGAGGCCAGGTCAAATGCCTTTAGTTGTCCTTGCTTAGGCAAACATGCTTCCGAAAATTATAAGGAAGATGTTTGTGGTTAAGGTCAGACAGGCTGTTCACTGGGCCACAAGCACACAAAAAATAAACCACAAATGATTGACTATGCAGGCAAGTACAGAAATGGCTGTCATGTGAGGGTATGATCATTCTGTAACGCTGGCTGCCGCAATTTTTGTGCAAATATTTACTCTTGGAGAAAGGACAGTTTGGGCTTCCTTTTCAAAACCAAAATGTTTCTGATGTTTAAAAAAAAAGAAAAAAGTCCGACATCTTAGCTCTTACTGCCCGGGCTTTGCTGAAGGTCTCTAGGCCCCTCTCTGGAATTTGAAGGAAGAAGTCATCTCGAACTGCAGCACTGGCTCCATCCTGGCTGAAGGGGAGGGGATGTTGAGTCACAGTCTAGGAATCGCTGAGGACATCCTAACACCTAAAATAGCTGTGCAGATACAGCCCTGCTGTGCTTTAGGTTCTGCCATTTAGCTGCTGAAGAAACAGCACCTCATGTTGGGCCCTGGCGTCATGGGAAGAAGCATGGAGCCGGTTGCACTTCGCAGTTACGTTTGGGCTCCTCTGCAGCCCTACACAGGGGATGGTGCATAGCTCAGCATGCCTTGCCGAGGGTGCTGCGAGGGATGGGGTGTCGAGCAAGACCTGCAGGGCTTGTCTGACTTCTGGCCTTGACCCAGAGCCTCATGCAGGAGAGCCCTAACTCATCCCCTAACCGGGGACCTTCACGTGGCAAACTCCAGGAGGGCTCAGTGTCCCCTTTTTCCTCCCTTTCCTCCTCCACACATCCCAGGTGTGAGTGGTGAGTAGAGGCAGGGAAGGATAAAGACCTGAAGCCCAGCTGAGATTTTGAGGCAGGGGCCGTAGCGCAGGCTGCAGTGCTGAGGGTCCTTTGCTGCCAGCGGCTGCATAACATCTGTTTGCAGCATACCCAGACACTTTAAGGTGTTGCAAGTGTTGTCCTGGGTTTCTTTTCCTGCATTATGTTCTACAAGGTGATGACAATTTACACCGCTGCGTTTTTTTCAGCACTAAATAATTCGCTATTATATAGTCTCTTTGTTCTGTCTGTTTGTTTGTTCAGGTATTTTTGTTTGCAAGGTATTTTTGCTTTGTTCCCCCCCCGCCTCTTCACTGCTTCTGCAGTGGCTTTCACACCCTACCTGCTTCATTTTGATTTAAAATCAGCATATTTTGTCTCCACCTAGCAGACGCCCTGAAGGTCTCTCAGAAATATTTTTTTTTTTACTTTTCCCTCAGAAGGCCAGACTAGGAAGGTTTTACCATAAACCATTAACTGCATGTATAAAAGAGGAGCTAGAGCCTTGCTTTCCATGATATCAGACTATTAAATGCTGAAAAGCTATCCCCCAAATATTTTGGTGTTTTTTTCCCAGTAGCTACAACAGTTGTTAGATCCTTTGCAAGTAAAGGCTGGTTTGTATGGAAAAATCTAGTGGCTGATGACAGCATGAAATTAATTTACTTGTTTTGTGCGTGAATGTTTTCCTGTAAAACAGTCATCCTGGATCATTACCCAAGATGAACGATTCATGTGAAAATGCTAAATGTTTGTGCTGAATCGCAGTGTTTGTGATACTCATTGAAGGCAATATCAGCTCTCGTTGCTAGGCAACAGTGCCTATTTAAATAAAAAGGTAGGGATGCCTTTTCTATCTTCATAACATGCAGAAAGATTATCCCGGTTTATTTTGTAAGAAGGAGGTGTTAATGGGTTTATTCTGCAGATAAAATTTCCCATATCTCCTTCTTCATCCTTTCTAATAAGATGAAATTCTCTTAATGAACAAGGTGATCAAATTTCTATTTCACTTAAGTAGTAGAAATTACCCTAAATAAAGCCACGTATTGTGACAACAGTGTTAGATTAAAAGCTATGGCTCCTATAACAGTCCATTCTCATATTGGGCACTTCAAATCACTAGGAAAAATCATGTCACCCATGACAAGATATTTAAAATACTAAATTATACAAGTGCCAAATAGCAAATAGAATAAATATAAGAAGTATTCTGGTTGCACGGCTCCTCAGTGTTCATGTCAATTTTGAAAGTTAGCTACTACTGTTTACATTTCTTTCATCTTGCAAAGTTGGTCTGAGGGCTCTCTGCTGCCTGGCTCTTGCTGAGAAAGACAGCACCTCTGAGAGCAAGGGAGACTTCTTCCAAAGACCTGCTGTCTGGAGCCAGTTGTCCTTGAGCGGATCCTTGCAGTCTGAACAATCTTTCCTCTGCTGAAGATTTGTTTGCATGTGGGGATTCATTTGAATCTTTCGTTTCTTGAAGAAAAGGCGTACGTGGGTTTTGTTGGCTTCACTCAAGATAAGGTTCAGGTGAGAACCTGGGAGGTTCAGTTCCAAATTGATGAAGAGTTCATGGTTCTGTATCATAAATCTGTATCATAAATAACTACGTATTTTTGTAGTATCACACAAAGTTTCATAATTGTGGAGGCTCAGACTTCATTGCTCACCCAGTGTGAAAGTGGTATATTCAGTACATGCATTTATCTTCATCATATTTTCTGAGTAGTGACATTAGTTAATGTCACAGCTCTTGATTTTCCTGGAATGCTGTTGTGTTTCCTCATAGCCTGACCAGATTCAAAATACAGAGGACTCTCTCATACTGAGACATGCAGTTATTTCTTGGCCTGCTATTATTGATAACATCTGTCTCAGTATTTTAATCTATTTCTCTGCTGCACTGGCAGCCAAGAAATGTGGTGCTTCGGGATCAAAAATATTGCTGGGTTTGTTATTGAAAAAAAATTTTTTTTAGATGAAACTATTTAATTCTTGAATTGTGAAATGAGATCAGTTTCACTGACACAGAACCAAAATACTTTCAAGACAATTTTAAAACTTTTTTTAAATGCTGGGCTTTTAGCTTTGGGTAGGATAAAACCTGTGTTATATTCCTGTCCTTCCGAGTCTGACCTGCCTCCTGACCAACCTGACCAGCCTCCCTCCAAAAATTTCTCCGTTCACTGTTTGAACAAAAACACTTAAAAACAATTCAATGAAATGATGATAGCAACTTCCAAATAAAACATTTGGAGTTCATCAACATGTATCATTTTACTGGGTTTAACATGATTCATTTGGAGGTATAGCTTTACTCTGCGAACACTTTTAAAATTGTTTTCTCCTAGTTCAGGATAAAACAAAATTTGAAACCTGCAGTGTTTTAGGGGAAAATGGCATTTGCAGATTTGTGTTGGCTCTTTCCAGGAGACATGGCTTGCTGTGCTTAACCACTCACCATTCTGCTCGTATGGATGGCAAACTATAACACACACCTCACCTGTGCAAGCACGGAGTGATCCATAAATGCATCTTACAGAAAGGCCAACTGCTAATCACAAGCAACGATAGGAAATTGGATCAAAACGTTGTCAGATTTTACAGGTTCCTGCAGAATGGGATCTTTTCCTGGCAAAAAAACCCAGTTACTTGACAACTCTGCTTACATACTTTTAATATCTTTTTAAGTCCCCCTGTGACCCTGATCCCCTGTTAGGCCAGCAGCGAGCTGCTGGTCCCGCTCTACACTTCCCCACGATCCTGGCTTCTCCTGGAATTTGCCAATAAAACCAGCCCATTTAATATAAATCTCCCCGAGCGAAAAAAAATCACAATCTGATAAGACCGAGAGAATGAGCAGCTGAAACCCGACTCTGCAGAAGACTGGCTTTCCCCCGGCGTGGGGTTCAGCCAACGCGCAGGGCGGCTGCGCTGCCGCTTGCTTGAGCAAGGGCTCCATCTGCGGGAAAAGGACCAGCATCCTTGCTGAGGAGATGTTACATTCTTGTAAGAAGAAGGGGAAAACCCTCAGGGTTTCTCCTTCTCCAAATGCATTGTGAATTACCATTTTGCTAAAATGCATTGCCTGCAAAACCCACAGAGAAAAATTTACTCTCTGAATCCATGTTCCAGCAGCAAGCAAAGCAAGCTATCCGCTGCTGAAGTGGTGATGCTGATGGGTAAGGATTTGATTTTTCTGATGTTAAGTTACTACGGCTTTAGGGCTTGCCTGGAACCAGTACCAGTACAGCTTTTCTGGACTTTTCATGCTTGAGAGCAAACTGGGAATGCTCCTGTAAGTATCTGTGTGTGTGTGTGTGTATATGCGCGTGCACGCTCTGCTCCCTCTCCATCTGCACTCCCATTCTTTTTTTTTTTAGTTTGCTATTGCCATACATGCAAAACATGGGCATTTGGCATTGTACCTGTCAGAAGGAACACGTCTTCTGTACGTGTCCCCTGCCGTGGCTGAGTCTGTCCAACGTCACTCGGCAGCAGCAGCAGCTGACGTTCCTAGATAGTTTTACAGTGGGAGAGCAGCTGAATGTTGATGCTCCTGGAAATGCCTAGCAGGGTGAACATTCTCATGGCTCTTGTTCATGACAATCCGGCAGGCAGTGCCCTATTACTTTTTTTATTGCCTCCTGTAATTTGTCTGCGAGCTGTCATCTTCTGAGTTTATATGTGGCTAAGTGCAATCCCTCTGTTCAGCAAGGGAGAAATGTGTCTCACTGATAGCTGGGGTCCCTTCTGCCATTATGAAAACAACGGTGTTTTATTTCTGAGGACAGAGGCCTCCACTCCATAGCTGTCGTCTGTTATTTCTGTCATCAGCTAGTGAAGGGTCCCATGTGTTACCATGCTGGCTTGTCTCAATGGGATTTTTTTTTTTTTTTTCCTTTCGGGGGTCCAAGCTCAGTTGCTTGTTAATAAAAGAAAGAGGAGGTTTTGTTCAAGGTTCCCACACGTGGACCTGCATTTTGCAGTCTGGGCTTTGCAGGATACCCACCTGGTTTGTGAAAATGATTCCTTTGGGCCTTAGAGGCTATGAATCCATATCAGTGATCTCTTTACATGAGAGTCTTCCTATAGCTTGGCAAACAGCTTAGCATGAGCCCAAGGTCCAGTGACTCCAGGTGAAACATGAAACGCTGCTGTAAATTCGCTCTGTCTCAGTCTGTGTAATTTTTGTGCAGAAAAACAACACACCCATCAAGTCAGTAAATGTCCTTATACCCACAAGCAGCAAAATTCGGAGCTAGCACGACTGAATACATGCAGAGTGTTCAGTTTTCAAAACACATCCTCTCCTACCCAGGGCTCTGCCAGCTGAGAAGAGCCCAGGAGGACTCCCTGCCTCTTTTCTAGGAGGCTATGCTGCTCCTTTTCCTCACCCAGCTCTTCCCTGGCTGGCCTGGTGATGCTACGCGTGGCCTCCTGCCAGCCGCTGGTCGGTCAGGGAGCAGGATCCCACATGTACGCGGGGGGGGCGAGGCAGTGTTTGGTTTCGGGGTGTGCACTAAGGGCTGCAGCACATGTTGCGTTTCCATCCAGATACTTCTCTGAGGTATTGGTGACTTGCCCAGGAGCTGGAGAGTGAACCGAGGCTTCCCAGGCCTTTGTTTCAAGAGGAATTTTCTTCCTTTAAGTAGACGGTGTGTTTCTACCCACAATTTAATATAAAAATCTGGTAAGTAGCCATGGTTAAAGCATAAAAGTGGTAGCTTTTTACCTGAAGTATTAGCTGGAAGCTCTTGTGCTTCAACAGCAACCTTTTTAACTCCATGAATTATTACAGCTGTTGTGGTTTCACCCGAGTTGGCAACCAAGCACCACGCAGCCGCTCGCTCACTCTTCCACCCCCCCGTGGGATGGGGGAAAGAATGGGAAGAGCGAAAGGAAGAAAACTCGTGGGTTGAGATAAGAACCATTTAATAATTAAAATAAAATAACAACAACAACAAAAATAAATTGTAATGAAAAGGAAAACAACAAGAGAGAGAAAGAGAGGAACAAAACCCACAAAAAACAAGTGATGCAACTGCTCACCAGCCGCCGACCGATTCCCAGCCAGTCCCTGAGCAGTGGCCCCCCCCAGCCAACTCCCCCCAGTTTATGTACTGAGCATGACATCACATGGTATGGAATGTCCCTTGGGCCCGTTTGGGTCAGCTGTCCTGGCTGTGCCCCCTCCCAGCTTCTTGTGCACCTCCAGCCTTCTCAGTCGGCAGAGCATGAGGAGCTGAAAAGTCCTTGACTAGTGTAAGCACTGCTTAGCAACAACTAAACCATCGGTGTGTTACCAACATTGTTCTCATCCTAAATCCAAAACACAGCACTGTACCAGCTACTAGGAAGGAAATTAACTCTATCCCAGCTGAAATCAGGACAACAGCGGACCAAAAGGTGTCTCCTAATTATCACCCATATGCAGTTCCCTCTGACTTTAATAGGAAAAGGTCTTTCCTTGTTGTAGGAGGTCAGTTTCTGAATTATACTGTGTATTCTTTTCTGGTTTAAGTTTTCTTATGAGACTCATCACAGAAGAGGTAGGAAATACTTTTACTGCCGTCCCTCTCTACAGATAACTGCTTGCTTACGTTGTAAAACATCAAGGCTATAACTATTAGCAGCGTCACTGCACCATTTCCCCCCTGGTGTTACTGAAGTAAACATTTCCATAACAGGTATCACAAAAGCTCCCTAGGGAAGAAAAGTATGTATTGTAATGCGGGAAGGTTTCCTTTGCTTGCTTTCAGAACTGTTAACACCATGTCCTTGCCGTGCTCTGATTAATTGCCCTGCTTTTACCGTGATCGGCACATTTACCATTAGGCTGGCCAGCTGTCAAGCTAAGTTCAATCACAGTAGACAAGGCCATCTCAAGAAGATATAAGGCCCAAATCTCCCAGCCCTGCTTATTCTGGGCAGAAAAAACCTCCTTCCCCTGTAACTAATGGTACTGGCTTAATTAACGTAACTCAAATAGGGCATTGCACAACAGCAGAATTGAATCAATTTGCTTTGTTTTTTACAGAACAAATTGTATGCAATTTAGATAGTGGAATTGCTTATGCACCCAATATTCAATTACATCTGGCTCTAGAGGAGAAAACACTTATCGGACAAATTGGATATCACTTTGCCTACTTCTGAAATGCACACATCGATATCAATGCGCAGCAGGAAATCGGCACGCAGGGGAGAGGGAGTGGGGAGCTGGTTTTCTTACAGGTCTTTGCATCACTACTTATCACTGCACTCTTACAATGGAGAGAGCAGATACAACTGTCATCCAGAAGTGTCATTTCAGAAACAAACAAAAGACCCAAACATCCTCCCCTTTTTTTGGTGGTGGGGAATGAATTCTGTGTCTTGACTGAGATAGTTCTGCTGTGATTTGAGAAAGTCTCAATCCATGACATCAGGTTCCAGCCCCTGTATTATGCAGCAGCTCGGCACGCATATGCTTTCTCTCACTTCATGGACCAACTCACGTGGTGCTGCTTCGCTATGTTGCTCCTATGATTTTTCTCACTGCCGCTAGCGACATCGTTCTTCCTTTCAGGCAAAATGACTGGGGAACACGTAGGGTATTGTGGCTTATTGAAGTTAGATATTTTTCAGATTTCAGGGATAAACAGATGTGTGCACGTACACTGGGAGCCCAGTCCGGATCTCATGAGGAACCCCTTGGCCATCAAGTAACCCAATCTGCTTGCAGACTGCAAAGCCTGAACTTCGATTTAGAAATAATACCGGTGACATGAGCTCCTTTGTGGAAAATTACCCATTCCCCTATCATCTGTAGCAAAACTCATATTTACACTACCTAGCGTTCAAATGTCTATTTAAAACAGCTGGTTTATGGGGGCAGGGGAGGGAGGCTGCAGCACTACTCCTTCTTAGGACTCCATCTACTCTTAGGACATTGTTGTCTCTTGCTGGCTACTAGTTTCTCTCTTCCTCTGCTAAAACTCAAGCTCTGTAGGGACAAATCAGTCTCTGAGCACTGTGCATGAAAGAATAGATTTTCAATGCCAGGACAGCAATTACTGTTTAGGTCTAATAATTTTGATTTCTAGAGAATTAATGTAAGTAAGTTGAAACAGCCTAAAAAGTATAGTATAGTTGACGTAGCACAAGTATTTCACTGTCCCAAAGTAGCTGGTATACAGGTGGCTGGATTTTTACAACAGTTGCTTGGTAAAAGTTGTTAAGACCTGAGGTCATTGCAACGGGGACAGCTGATGCTTTCTCTGACACTTAGAGATGGCTGACATGGTTTTTACCAGGTAAGCCAAATGGGACTATTTTCTGGGTTAAATAAGCCAGAGTTGTACCCTGCTTGTTACTACTGAAAGTGACTTTTTTTCCTTTTTGGTACATGCCACCATTATGATCTTCTGGATTCAGATATTTTAATCCTTTAGCTTCCTCCAAAAACAATAGCCAACCATTACTGGTGGACTTGCAGTGTGCACGTGGAAACTTGTATGAGATGCTTCTGTTCTTCTTTTCTCATGGTCGGAGTCAGAGTCTGGCTCTGAGCTCAGGTTCCTAGAGGTGGATTTCTGTATTACTTGGTCCTCTTTAAATAAAACTTGCATTTAAATATACTGTGGTTTAATAAAGGCTCTCCAGAAAAATCTAGTCTCTCCTCTGTAATATTCCTCTCTTCTGCTCTAATTTCTCCTTTAAACACCAGTATGCAATTCACTGGTATTAATCTGTGGACTTTACACTGCAGAAGAGGACAAGTAAGTGACTGCTCACAAATAAGTATAGTTATCCCCTTTTCCAGATACCATCAAGGCTAATTTATCTAACTTGCAGATGAGACCAAGGAAAGGTTAGATAGTAAGTGAGAATGGGTTTGCTTTTATACAAGTGGAAAAAAATATTTAATCATAGCACACTTCTGCTCTGTGGGTTGTAGCATTCTCAGCGCTCTGGGTTAAAATAGCGTTATTGCTTGCTCTTGCACAACAGCAGCATCCTCAGCTTTAGTTTTGCAGAGGAAACGTCTACATGACTGTCGATGCTGAGATAGTACATACAGCATAAGTCTAAGACTAATAGCCCGGAGCAAGCGTGACTGCAGAGAAACAACATACTAAAGTAGAGGAGGAAAGGGGTTGCATAGAGGAGCCAAAGTGCTAATGTTTCTATGATTAATAATCACCTACTGCATGTTCCACTTTACCAAATGCTACTGAAAATCATGATGTACCTTCAGCGTAATGAATTTCCCCCAGCCCATCTGAAAATCTCTTTATCTGGGTATTTTGGCTGTCCTCCACTTTGGCTGAGTAGAACTGTTTCGTCATTATGAAACCACTTGAGAATTTGAGTTGAACAGGGCGAAAGGAAAAAACAAAAATCTGAAAGAGCAAATGGCAGTTCAGTTTGAAAGAGACTTCATGTAAGCAGAGAGGCCCAGACTGGCAGAAGCTAAAATGCTACAGGGTCTTAAGTTTCTTTGTACAATCTGGATGACCATTTTTTTCAGAAATATGCCTTTTCTTTATAAAGTCTCTATAAAAAGGTTAGAGGTTTTCTCCTTTCCAAATCTGGCCTCAAAATCTTCATCACTGGCTTTATAATTTCTTTTTAAAACTTTGTATACAGCTACAGTTTATATAGCAGGGAAATACATTCAAACCTAAAACCATACTAAGATGAATTAAGGTTTTGGGTTGACTCTAGCGGTCTGGAAACTTGTGATTCTAGCCAAAGCTCCATCCTCAACTCATCCTATTCTGCTCAAGCACCTGGCTTGTATGGTTTTGCAGCGCCACTTCTCTGCCTTTGTTTCTGAGAGACGCAGGAGAGAGTTCGTACGCTTTCACACAGGTCTGAGCTCTCACGCCGTGCCCGCCCAAGCTCTGCTGGGCACTGGGGCCTCGCTGGTGGTGGGCTGCCTGGCTGGCAGCTTTGACACACACACACACACACACACACACACACACACACACACACACACACACCCCCAAATTTACCCCCTCGATCAAAATGATGGTGTTTGAATGCATGCAGTAGAACCAGAGTTTCAATACAGTTTTTCTGTAAATATTTTCCTGGAAACAGTAAGTCTGCCTCACTGAATCCGCATATGTTTTTCTACACTGTATCTTTACTTATCGAATTAATTGAATTCAAGTCAGCATCAAATGCTGGATTCATATTTAGTACAAGTTTAATATTATCCTGAAGCTTTAGAGTGAGGATGCTGTTATATCACATTACATTTAAGTAGGCTTTAAAAGCTCCTGCTGGAGAGCAGAGGCTCCTTGTGATATGCTGTGTATGCACAGCGAGGAAGCTCTATATTAAAATAAAAAAAAAGTAAAAATCTAAAATCTAACCTAACTACGTAAAGGGTGAGGGAGATCCAGGCGCAGAGAAGCAACGTGAATAAAAATCATCAGCAGAACTGGGATGAAAACCTAGGTACCTGTTTGCCAGTGTCCCTTTCCATCAGTAATTTTGTTTGTCCTGTACTACCTTGGCCACTTAGCAACTGAACAGAAGAGATTTTGGGCTTTATTTGTGATTTCTTCAACCAGTTAATGATTCACACTGTCCACATGTTTGAGGTTTTTTGTAAATATGCAAATACCAGCCTTACTAGAAAGTTAAGGATGGAATGATATTTTTTTGAAAAGAGTCATCAGATGATGGGCATCAAATGACTTTCAGCTATGAATGGAAGTACCTCCTAAACAAATTGTAACCAAAAAGAATGAAAACCAGAAACGGCATTCTTGTATTATTTCAAGGAAAGATAATTCCCACCCCCCACCCAAATCAACAATTATCTGTTTTCTTTCAGCTGATTCAAATTTAAAGTGAGAGAAATTTCTGAGTTGAGGAGGATAGCCAAGAAGCTAGATAGCATCATGTACACCAGGGGCTTAAGAGTTTTCACATGCTTTCTTGCATCATATCCAGAAGTTATTGGATAAGCTGTGTTATGGAACATGGTAAAAATTGTACACGTGGCAAAAAGAACCAGTGTTCATTTTGAAGATGGTGGTTATAAAGGGGTGCAACATTGAAACAGGGATATTGCCTCTAAAAACTGCCCAGCTCTTCATATGTAGTGAAGTACTCAAGAAGATGCACTATAGTAGGCTTAAATATTAATATTTCGCTTCACCATAAAACACGTTTTCTAAAACTGGGTGTACTGATCATCCCAAGTGTCTATTTTAAATCGTCTACTTTAATGCATTTTTCACTCAGGCTCTACTTTTAGAAGTGCTTTCCAGCTCTGTAGTGTTGGCATCTGGGAATCTTTATAACAATATCTATAAATACCCAAGATCGATAATGTGGTTCTTCTGGGCAATGTTCTTACCTAGAAAGATATGCAGGGAGTATTATTCACCATGTGGTTAGTACATGTTTCTCAGTTGCAAACAAACTGTAGGTAAAGAGATCATCAGACAACAAAAGCTAAGTTACAACTGGTCCTAAAGATGAATCGCCCTGCCTTTCCAAAGGATTAATTTTATCATACATGAAGAGGAAACAAAGAAAATGGGAAATGAAAAAAAAAAGGCAATACAGAAATACAAAATGCAAATATAAAAGGACTGGGAATCCTACAAGTTTGGATGCTCCCATATTTGGGCTGCCTTATACCCTACTCAGAAAAATGGATGTTCTGCTGACATGAAAAATTCTGCGTTTTTCAGGTGGCTCCGTATTTGAATACATACTACAGATTGGAGGGCTAGGGCCACACAATAAATCAGGTTTGTAGCCTGGTAGTTCTTGGAAAACCTTATTTCGAAATAAATTTTCCTGTGTGTAAAGGGATGTGATGTGGTAGCTTGCATCTGTTTCCCATCGAAAAATCTTTTTATAATGGAATATCTAACAAAGCTTCATTTCCTTGCTGAGAACAGACTCAAAACTAGACAAGCAAGTGTTTTATACAGTGTTAAGGTAGCAATGAGTTGGAGAATCCATAGAAAACAATTCCTTAAATATCCAAATTAGTTTTGCAATAAATAGTTGTTCACAAGATTTGTCATGACCTTGGGGTTTTTTTGCAGCTGAATACTCGGATGGGTGTGCTAGTTGCACACATCCTTTTCATGGCCTTGCCACCTCCAGGGCAAAAAGGGAAAGCTTTGCGGCATGTTCAAGACTTCTCAGCAAAAGAAGGAATTGAATCCCAGCCTCCTATGGCATGGAGGAGTCAACTAATGACAGAGCTGCTGAGTGTCCTTCCGTCGTGCTCAATCTGGCAGAGAGATTTTGAGTGTTTACTTCATTCAGCCCTACATGTGAGGGAGGGAGAGGAATAGCAACCTGCAGTTTGTGGTGGAAATTATGGATAAGCTTTGCTGTGTTGCTGTTGGTAAGTGATGCGATTTGGGCAGCTCTCTGTGTAAAAGGACCTCCCTGGCAGCGACCAAGGTAGCTCACAACCCTTATGTGACGGCTGAACTGAAACATTTTAGACCTGTATTGAAGCAGCAAGACGGACTTAGCTACCCACTGCGGCAGTATTTAGGCACCTGAGGTAATTAGACTCTCTTAAAGCTCATTATGAGCAAATCAGGTTACCTTCACCATGGATGAGGCTCAAGATTTAGTACTAGGACCAGGGACTCTCCTACAAACCCGAACACCACAACAGGCAGACTTGCTGTGGGGGTGCACTGTCCCCTGGGCCAGGCAGCCACCAAGTCTGGGATGAATCTGAAAAATTGAAAGGTTCTCATAAGTGGAGGAGAGGAAAGGGGAAAGCGGTCTTGCACTAGCTGTTAGGAAGTTGCTTGCAAGCAGTAGTGGAGAAGTTAGAAGAGGAGATATGTAAGAACAAAATGCTAGAGAAAGAGAGAGTTATAAAAAAATAACATGATGTATAAAACACAATGTACGCAACTAGAAAATCAAAACAGGTTCTTAGAACCAGACCTGCAGCCTCAGATCACAGCCAATTCTCACATGCATGGGTATCAGTTACTATGGTCTACTCAAATAGACCCTGTTAAAGTGATGGCTGCTATGTAGCCTGAACGAATTCCTGAATTCCTGACAATGAATAGTCAGGAATTGTCTGGCTTGAACCTGATTCTCCCGATCCTCCTCATGGTGATGATTCAAATGATCCAGGACATCAGGAGGCCACTGTGATGGCCACATGCATGGACCACACCTGGGAGGCCCCATGGACTCGACTGCGCCACTTCTGCTGTTGTGCTTGGTGTAAAGCCAATCGCTTACTTTTAGGGTCAGGAAGGAAGCTTCCCCAGGTCACAGTGGCTGGGACAAGGCAGGTTTTTCACCATCCTCTGCAGCACGGAGCGCCAGCTGCCTGCCACCATCACTTGGGTCCACCTTCTTCAAGTCACCTCTCATCTAGGCGGGCTCCTCGTGCCCTGCTCCCATCTTGCCTCTCCACACCTCCCACATCTGCCTGGGAAGAGATTTTTCCTCTTTTTTATATTGTATTTTTATCTCAATAAAAATCAGTTTAAATTTGATTTGAACTGTATCAGTTAAGAGTTTTTTTCATTCTAAGAGGTTTGCACTATCAATATAAAACACTGTCCGAGCTTAGATGTAAGAATCCAGCTGGTAGTGCCAAAATGTCATATGTCCTTGCAAGCATTACCACCAGGGGCGGGGGAAGCTGCTGAAGCTTTCCCGCAGATAAGGGAAGAGCTATCATGAATGTCAGGAGAATTAATTTCTTGCACTCTGATGCCAGAGGATGAGGATGGGAGCACCATAAACCCATGCGCCGTAAGGGTAGCGGCACGGAGCTCCTCAGGAGAGCCTCTCTGTTCTCACTGCAGGTAGGGAGGGAGCGGAGCCCAAGGTTAGGAGGTTAGGTGTCAAGCAGGGCTGTCTGCTAGGTTCATCAGGGTCCACCTCATTCAGCCCTTTTCCTGGTAATCAAGAGGCCGCAAACAATTGGAGAATTCGTGTCCTCCCACGTGTCACTGGCAGAGGCTTCCTCCTGCCTTCTTACACATTTTCCTTTCAATAAAGGAGTGGAAGATAAATCAAGTTTTTCCATTTTGAACAGCTGGAGGATGTCTTTTAAAGGAAGCAATTCTGTATTCAGGAACAAAACCCTGTGCTCAGCAATGCCTTTTCCTCTTGCCAGGATTATCTCCAAAAGATAAAATTTCTCTTGAACTTGAGGAGGGAAATGGTCAGTGAACGGCAAAAGTTCCTAGTGGTATGGCTACGCTGAATACCCAGAAGCATCTCAGTCTGACGTCTGGCAGCTCCACAGGTTTCAGCATTTTTGAGCCCTCAAAGCTGGCATGCCAATGAGGCATTGGGAGGGAGAAAGAAAATGTAACAGGGGTTAGCAGGACAGTGTTGGGCACAGACACCGTGCCAGCAGTGAGCTATCTCTTAGACATGATGCCAGGCTTATATTCCCACATTATACTGAACATATGGTACATCCTATAGTCAACGCTGGCTGTTGCTTTCCCCACCCAGAAGTGAAGGAAAGGGCAGGCAGCATCCGAGACCCACGAATGCAGGCGCCCGGGAGACGGTTGTGACACTTTGCAAACAGATTTAAGGAGAACAGCTGGTCAATGCTGTTTTGCCGCCTGTTTCTGCTCAGGACTAATCCCAATCTACTGCAGCCTTCTCTGAAGTAGCTTCTGCTAGGATTACTTCGTGTCCCTCCTGTTGTCCCCCTACCTCTGCCTGCCCAGACACGGCTTCTCCTTCTCTGCACGTAGACTTGTTTCCAGGTGGGAGTTTGGTAAGTGCTGCCTGTGTTTTCTGGAAAGCTGCAATAGAAGAGGAGATGAAGCTCTTTCCCCTCCCACTGGAGACAGTCAGCCCTGCTGGACGCGGTGCCCCAGAGCAGGGCAGCGAGATGTGAGGGGGGTCCTAGGCACCGGGGGGAAGGCCAGCAGCAGAAGAGCTGGCCTGTGCCTGGAGGGAGCGAGGGAATATTTGGGCATCCTTAGGCTTGGAGCCACTAACAAGGTAAGAAAGCAGTCCATCCACTGCCAGGGAGCTCAGTTTGTCCTTCCTGGCAGGGCATGCCTGGCTCCAGCTGGTGGTGGTGGTGCAATCAGATCCAGCAATGTCCTGAGGGCTGGGCTTTATGTGCAGTCCCTCTCCTGAGGAGCATCATCCTCACAGGCTTTTTGAGGTCACAGAGTGCAGCAGTAAAAGGATGCAGCACTGCAGCCATCACAGCTCCTTCTTGCTGCTGCTGAAGGGCAGTACATAATGAAGGGCCTGGGCAGGGGAGGAAACAAATTCTATCTCCAAGAAATCTGGTTACTTTCCTTTTTCCTTCTGGTGGGGCTACTGCATTTTTCCACCCATGGGGCATGATGAACAAGACGTACTGATGAGAAAGGAAAGGCAGAATGGGGAGACGTAGCAAAAGAACAAAGGCCTGTTCAGCTGAATTGTGCAACCGATGGTCGTGTTTTCTGCTGGCCTCTGATGGTTTTCGTAGGGCACTATGCGTCTCAGCTCTTGAGGTTGCTGTGGCATGAGCAGACTCCACGTCAGCTGGGGAAACAGGGGCAAATGCTGACATGAGGCTCCTTAACTACAGCATTTAGCTCATCTGGATGATGCTTGGGAAGAGACTGTCTGACCTCTACCTCTTCCACCAGCAGGGTGAGGCTCAAGAGCTGAATGCTAGTTTGACCTAAATGGTGAGTTTAAAGCTGTCCTATCATGCAAAGCACCTTTCAGTGTGTGAGACATGGTGTGTCTGGGGCTTTTCTTGAGTGATGGGTTAGAAACTGCCACAAAACCCATGAGAATTTGGGAAGAGGACAGGAAAACTAATTTAACCTTATGAATGACTGGAAATGGTGGATTGGTCATTAGGGGTTGTTACTTACCATGCGATTGTGTTTGCGTTTTTTAAAAAAGTGTTTTAATTGTTAAACAACATGAAGCACACTTTCCTCCACTGGAGTAAATGGGTGTTTTATTAAATATGTAAAACCCTAGGAAGGTGATAAACACTTGATGTGAGGATAAATGTTGAACGGGTCTCTTAGAAACTCTTGTTTCATGGACAAATGCCAAGTTGTCATTAGTGGCAAACTGGGATGTGGATAAATTACCCTAACGTCCGGGAGTGAGTGATAGCCCAGATGTGTTTAGTGGGAACAAACACCCCACCCCAGTGTGCGCTGAATGTGAGGCACTAGCTTGAAATGTCTTGCTAATATCTGCCCATGTACAGAAAAGTTTCCGTATCAAAGTGTAAAATCTTAGATAGATTCTTTTCTAAAGTTCATTAATTGGAGCTGAATCTGCATGGGACACGAAACAGCAAAGTCTAACAAGAAATGCTACCCAGAGGGAGCCAGTCTGTACCTGAATGATAGGTTTTCTTGTCTTGCTAGATCAGTACCTACTGCACGGTATGGGAAGCTATGTCTGAGGGGACAAAACACATTCTAGTAAAATTATTTGTGCCTTTTCTGGATTTAATTGTGTTTTTTTTTTAAAGAGATGAGAGAGTTATATTCAGGGATGCTCCCTGATAGGAGAAATGCAGGTGGCACTGAATTTCTGTCCCTACACCGGACTCCAGCTACTATTCGTTTTGACTGGCTGCATTAGAGAAAAATAAGCCAAGCGTGTCTGTGCATCTACACAGGAGGAGTTCGTATGTTTGTGACTGATGGTAAAACTGTTTTGCTTATTCGGGTTACTGTGCGGTGTATAGGTTGTGGTGGGCCAGAGGGAGGACAGCTGCCTGTTTGTCAAGCCCTGACCACAGCTTTCTGGCTGAGCCGCGCCTGGGGGAAGGAAGGGACGCCTTCCTCTGGGGCAGCTCCGCTGGCAGGGGCGTCTGAAGCGGAGCAGAAGGGCAAAGAGGGGCTGAGACCCGCTGCAGGCATGCAGGTGAGGACTTGCCAGAGGCCCCTGGCTGCAGCGGCGAGCAGAGCCAAAGCCAGCCCCAGGGGTGACGGAGCCCGCTGAGGCTTCCCATGGACTGGGTCGGTTCCCGGGCAGCTGGTAGACAGCGCTGCATTAAGTGAAGCCCTACTGCAGGGGTGTGGGGAAGGGGGGACATCGCTCACATTCAGTTTGTCCCTACAGCAGAGTTCAGTTTTCCCCTCTTTAAAGACTTAGCTGCTTCAGTTCAACATTTTGAATTCTAGCAAAATTTGGGTGAGGAGCATGTGGTGACTTTGATATGATCCCTTAGAAGAACCAAGTTCCTTGGTTTTGGCTGCATTTTTTGCCCCCTTTTTCAAAACTGGCAGGGCAAAAGTTGAAAATAAGGGAGGGGAGAAGTACTTTTTCCTCGAGAACTAGTGGTGATCAGGCCTAGAAAATGGGACCTGTGGACTAATTATTCAACATAATTTTTGCTTTCACAAGTTTGGCTGTTCCTCTTCCAGCCTCATGTGTAGGACAAAGCAAGATTTTGAGCCAGGAAGGAACTGTGGAAGCTGGAGAACGTTCCCCAGGTCACCGAGCCACTGCTGTCTGAGCCCCTTTCATTCACCTTAACTCTCGCTCTTGCAGTGACTTCGGTGGCATTTCTGGTCTCTGCCCATGGCTGATCCTGAATTCTGGCACCTAGACGGACCCGCCAGCATGGACCTGATTCAACACAGTTTGCTTGAACTGGTGTTCAAACAAGTTCTGTGGTTGGCTCCAGCCACCTGCTTTCTGCTGAAAATGTCATTTTATGAAGCTTTTACAAACTTTCAACCAGCTGATACGTCTTTTATCCTTCAGAGGACAGCCCCTCGAGCCCGCTGCTAAGGACTTCTGAACTAAGGGAGCAAATGGTGACAAGTCAGGGTCAAATTCAGCTGGAGTTAGTACATGCGGAGTCTCCAGGGCCAAGGATAGTTTCAGTCTGTCAGGCGAGAACTCGTTAAGCGGTAGGGTGATCATGGGTTTCTACATGCCTGCAGGATAGTTGACTGGCCACAGCGGGAGAAAATTATGCTGCTGATTGCTATTTTTCTATTATCTGCGGGTGATCTTTGAAAGGTGTTTATGCTTCTCAGGGGCCCTAGTGTTTCCTTTTTAATTTTTTGCCATGCGACTGGTTTTAATGTATGCATCACCTTTAATTCAGACTGTGGTTGCACTCTGCAGTGCATTATAAATATCTCTTCTTAAATCCAGGAGAAATGTCAGTATCCACCTGACAGATTTCTGAATGTAGAAAGATTCGAAACCTCATTTCTGATTTTAATGAAATGAAATACAAGTGTTAACCTGTTTTTAAAGATTTCTCTGGTGTCCTCTCTAAGGTACTAATTCAGCCCTGAACACTGCTTTATCTCCTCTTACACAACAGCTAACAGGTAATTCTAGGAACTGGTAACTCACTAGTGTTTTTTGAAATTGTTATGAGGTTTATGAAAATTAATTATTTTATGTAAGGCAAACAAGAAAGATGAAATGGTTTATAGAGCATCTTCATTTCTCTCCAGAAAACCTGTTAACAGTTCCTATTTTTCAAGCATTAGAAAATTTTCATGTTTCTTAGTACGTAATTATTGGAGTCACAGATCTGACAGATAATAACAAACTGTTTTCAAATGTAGTCCACCAGAATTCTTCAGTTCTCACTGAAGTTCTTCAGTTCTTCAGTTAACACCCATTAAGGTTTCAGAGGGAGAAGTATGCTTCTCAGTATAGTAGCCTCTGCTTGTATTGTCCTGTGCTGCTGTAGGTAGATTGCAATATTGGTAATCATTCCTTGGATATGTCATTTACAGAATAATGATGCAATAAACTAAGATATTCTAGAGTTAAAAAAAACCCAAAACGTTATCAAGCAACTAGTATGAAATGTCACCAACCAAATCGCATATATTCTTTCCTCAAAGTTTCTGTTGCAGTGGAGCCCAAGTTGCAAAGCAATTCCTGAGTAGCTAACAGCAGTTTGCTTTGCAATCATGACGGGTCCAATGGTACCTTATAAATGGAGTAAAAAAATTCCTGTGAAGCTGTTGTGGCTTGATCTGGAGTGTAATCAGACTGGCAGAGCTCAGTAAGTGTGCTGCCTATTTCATCACAGTGCTGTTTGAATTGCTAAATTTGATTTACACACCAGAGCAGGCTAATACTGATGATACGCAGTTTCAAGAGGAGAATATGTGAAAAGGTTTGCTTTAAATATTACATGACTTGTTTTAACAGTAAGTTGAATTTTAAATATAATTCCAAAGGAAAGAAATGTGAATCCGGGGAGCTATTCTGTAGAGCTCCCATTAGATTAGCCTTCTGTGGTCAAGAAACTGTTTACGAAGCAGCTTTATTTTGTATAAATGTTTCTACATTTTTAAAGTAAAAATGGGCTTTCTATTGGTTTTCTTATTGATATTCAAAAGGGTTCTTGAGTGTGTCCAGTCCAGGGACCTCTGCTGAGTTTGACTCCCTAAACTATGCCTCTAATCATAATCTAATTGTTATAAACCTGGATTTTTTTACTTTAAACATTTTAAAACATTATATGTACAGCAGCAACTGGAAATTACTTTGTCTTTGAGAGTCTTGGAAGACTGTGTTTCACCACTTACAGTTTTTGGCTAGTGATCTTTAGTTTAAGCAGCAAACGCTGCTACCCTTTAATGAGCAGAACCTGATTCCTCCTTGCTTTCAAGTTGATAGGAATGCATGAGCCATTTCAAGCAGAATTCTTGCTGTTTCTCCTGTGTCCCAACAAGGAAACTCAAAAGTTGCCCTTGCACTGCCTGTAGTCCATTGTTTTACTGCCAGTGGGGACTAATGCAAGGAAAATGGAAAAAATGCGACTTTCCAGAGGTGGTGGTGCAAAACCTTCCCTTTGTTCTACACTTTGATTCTCTCCAACTCGCAGTTTTAATATTCAAACAGGATGGTGACTGAAATACAGGTTTTTACAAGAGGTCTGATTTCCAGTGTTGTTACTCTGTCTGGAACTTCAGGCGAGACCTCACCTCACATCGTAATCTGGTTCTGTGGTTGGGTCAATACCGAGTTTTTGGTGTCCATTAAATACATGCTTTTTACATAACTTCATTAATTCCAAACAAGTTTAGTTGTTTGGAGGAGACATGAAATTCTTCAGAAGTATGCATTTTGTGCACACAGAAATGAGCATAGAGAGGGAAGGGTATTAATCCCAGTCTTCTGCCACCACTAGTAATAATATCTTAATTACTTTCATAAAGTCATCAAACTCCCTCTGAAACAGCTTGGATGTTTTGTTGTCGCTGTTTTTATTGGAAGGCTCTTCCCATAATTCTCTGTGGCGCTCTCAGGAAATACAAGCAGAAGACAGGCAAGGAAGCAGAGGGGGGATGCTCTCAGTAAGAAGGAGCAGCTGGGATGTATGGAGCTCTCCTGTGGGACAGACAAGGGTCTGGTGAGAGCTCGTGGGTCAGATCCAAGGGGAGGCCAGGGAAGGCAGTAGCGTGGGGGGGACAAGATCATGGGGTCAGGGTGAGGGAGGGGACGAAGCCTTCCTTAAACCCCTCAAGGAAGTCTGGGGAAGGCAGAGCCTGGTGCTTCTGGGGGCCATAAACCTCCCTGTCACCTGCTGGAAGGGCAGCACGGCAGGACACATGCAGCCCCGGAGATTTCTGGAGGGACTACAGGGCCTGGTTGGGCCAGCCCAGTGGGTTGCTGTCTGGATCTGCTGTCCCTGCCAAGGAGGCACCAGTGGGGGAGGTGGTGACCCATGGCAGCGCTGGCCATGGTGAGCGTGAGAGGGAGGGAGGGAGGAGAGTCGCAGAGCCCAGACGTGGGGCACCAGGCGAGCAGCCTGAGGCTTGTCCAGAGAGCAGGCAGCTGGGATCATATGGGAGCAGCTCTGAAGGCTGAAGGAGGTGAGGGGAACTGCCAGGTCTGTATGGACTGCATCCTCCAGATATGAGAATGGTCCATCCCGATACCTGGGAAAACAAACAGGAGTATCAGGATCCCGGCTTGGCTAAGCCAAGAACTCATGGCACAGCTCCGCTGCAAAATGGCCATGTACTGGAGGTGGAAGCAAGGCCAAACTTCAAAGGAGGGCTTTAGAAATATTGCCCAGGCATGCAGGGGTGGCATTAGGAAATCCAAAGCTCAGCTTGAACTGGCAGGGCTTCAGCTTCTACATGAGCAGTAAAAGGCCAAACGAGGAAATGTGGGCTCACTGCTTAGTGGGGTGAGTGATTTTGTGGCACTGGACACAGAGAAGGCCAGTGTCCCTAACGCTGCCTTTGTCTCTGTCTTCACCACCAAGTTCTCACAGCCTTCGGTGCTTAGTGAAAGGGCTCAAGGAGGACAGGAACGACGATCAGTGGGTAAAGACTGAGTTGGGGATTATATGCAAGAACTTGTAGAGGTCAGGGAGGTCCCTGGCAACTGCAGAGAGCAGCAAATGTCACACCCATCTTCAAGAAAAGCCCAAAGGACAACTTAGGGACCTACAGGCTGGTTAGCTTCACTTTGGTCCCTGGGGAAATTAGGGAGCAAGTCCTCCTGGAACTCATTTCTGTGCATGTGCAGGAAGAGAAAGGTTCTTGGGAACAGTAAGCCTGACTTTACTGAAGGTGAATCATACCTGGCCCACCTGATTTCCTTCTGTGTTCAAAGGACTGCATTTGTGGTTGAGAGGAGAGCAGTGGATGACATTTACCTCGATCCAAGCAAGGCTTTCCACACCATCTGCCACAATAGTCTTCTTTCAAAGTCAGGACACTGAGGTCTGAATGGTTGGACAATTTGATTGCAAAAAAGCTGGTTGGATAGTCAGGTCCAGAAAGTGGTGGTTAATGGGACCTACGCTGCCTGTAGACCAGTAACGAATGGAGTAATGCAAGGGTCTGTGCTGGGCCCTGTCCCATTTGACACCTTTATCAGTGACCTGGAGGAGGTGACAGACAGTTCTGGTCTCAAGTTTGCACATGATGCCAGATTGCAGGGACACACAGTTGAGTCAAGGCTGCCATCCAGAGGGACCTAGCCAGACTGGAGGAATAGACCAGCGGGAACCTCATGACATTCATTACAGACACATGCCAAGTGCTGTCCCTAGGCAGGAAGCACCAGTGCAAGGACACAGGCTGGTCCATGCCTGGCTGGGAGCAGCTCTGCGGGAAGGGACCTGGGGATCTTTGCAGACACAAACTGAGCATGAGCCAGCAGTGTGCCCTGGCTGCAGGGACAGCCATGGGCAACCCAGTGCAGGAAAGACAGGGAGCAAGTTCATCAGAAGGCCCCCAAGCTGGCTGAGGACCAGAGCACTTGCCCTGTGAGGGGGAGTCTGAGGGGTCACGTCTTGCTCAGCCTGGAGAAGAGATGGCTTCAGGGGAGGCCTGACAGCACCTGCGAGGAGGTTATCAAGAAGACAGAGCCATCCACTTCACAGTGGGGCGTTATGGGAGGATGAGAGACAACAGGCGTAAGTTGGAACAAGGGAAGAGGTAGGATAGAAGGAAATACTTTTTCACACTGGGGACAGTCAAGAGCTGGAGCTGGTTGCCCAGAGACGTTATACAATTTCCAGCCTTGGAGAATTTTAAGACCTGACTGCTTAAAGCCCTGAGCAACCTGGTCTGACCTCAGAGCTGACCCTGGAGCTTGGACTAGATGTCCTTCCATGGGCCCTTCCAACTTGAATTGTTGTCTGTGATTCATTATATGAGTATTTTAAAACTACCTTGAACTTCCAGCTAAATTTATTTGTGAACTATTTGTGTCCTTGAGTTCTTTTGCTTCTTAGGCTTGTTCTTTGCCTAAAATAAATAAAATAATAAATAACTAAATAACTAACCAACTAACTAACTAACTAAATTTTATTCTGCGACGTATTAACTGAGAACACTAACTTTCGCTCTCAAATTTTGTTAAGCAGAACAAGCTCTTCAAATTTCCTCATGTGAAATAGAGTCCCTACTCCTTTTTCATCCTAATATCCCCTCTCTGCACCTGTTCTGATTTGAATTCATCTGTCTTGCATGTAGGTGATCACAGCACTGCAGTACTGCACAAATCCAAATACAACGTCAACGAAGAAATATTCATATCCTGCACTAGGCACTCTTGCTACTGAAAACATTCTGCAGCACAGTACAGCCATAGATTTGATTTTTTTTTTCCACAACTGCACCCTGCCCATACTAATCCTGTCACTGTTTACCATTTCCCGATCTTGCTTTAGATACGTAGAAATACATAAACGCAGACATATGCAAAATTATTGTGCCATAGAAATGATTAATGATGACAAATCCTACTATTAAAAAGGCTTTTCTGGTATTTGCCCTAAACAATTCTCTCACTACTGATTTTCATTACTCTTAATTGGACCTTTTTTTCCCTCAGAATCTGTTAAGTGTTCTAGACCCAGGTGTCTTTCAAATATTTGTACACAGAAACCTTGTCCTCTTTTACATTACCTCTATTGATCTTTTCTGGTGCGTCATTTTTTTCCAGCACCCTATTTATTTGGATGTGAATGAAAAAGATTTCTTTACAACAAAATGTTTACATATAGTTCTCAATCTTGTTTTTAGGACCCTGTAAAAAGACCACTGAAATATTCTTTAAATCCCAAAGATCACAAGTACCTAAAAGGTGTGAGACAACCTTTTAAGTATATTGATCACAGAATGCCTTAGTCTCCTCGTATTACAAGTGCTTTTGAGATACTAACTCCAGTTCCAATTTGGTCATGTGGAATTGTGGTCCTTCTGGGAAGGCGGGCTTTATTTAACTAGTAATTAAGAACAAGAAATTCCCAGTGATATAGCAGGTTTCCCCAGCCATAGTTTCTCTCATCATCTGTTTCTCTACAAATTCCTCCTTTGGGAAATTATTTAAAGCTAATCTGGAAGCAAATTCTCATAGTTTCTCAATGAGATCGCCAATCGTATGTTGGTAATTTGCCATGCAAGAGATAAATTGGCTTTTTTTGAGATAGCATTTTGTTGTTCATGGTTTATGTTCTGCTTTTCGCATGAATTGTTTAAAGAGCAGTAAGTCATCTGTAGATTTAGTAAGTGTAAATTTGAGCTTGTGAGAGTAAAACGCAGAATGCTGGGCCCTGTGTAAAGTTCATTGGCTAAATGTTTATGAATATATAAGGACCTTTAGTTCCAATGCTTAAATTATTTCTATCTCCCTTCCAAGTGTAGTTGCAGAAGCCTCCTGTGTCTGGTCTTGGCACGTGAGCTTCTTATAAAGGGAAGGCATGCACTGATTCCAGCATCATCCTGTTGATCCCAGAGAAGGAATTTTCCAGCCACAGCACTCCAGCTACTGCACAAAATAACTCCAGAATTTTGCAGCCATTGGTTACAACTTACTTTGAAACAGAAAAATGTTTAACTGTGCACTGGCTGCAGGTGTCCAGGCGGGGGAGGTGGGGGTGGGAGCTGCAGGGATGGCCTCTGTGAGGAGAGGCTGGGACTGCCCCATGCCAGACACAGCTGGTCCCAAGCAGAGATTCCCCTGCGACCCTGGAGAGATCCTGGTGGAGAAGTATTTCTCTGTAGCCCCTGGAGAGGCCACGCTGGAGCAGATATCCACACTGCAGCCCTTGGAGAGCCTCACACCACAGCAGGTGGACATGCCCTGAAGGAACTGTGGCCCATGGAGAGCCCATGCTGGAGCAGGTTTATCCTGAAGGACTGCAGCCCGTGGGAAGGCCCCAGGCTGGAGCAGGGAAAAGCGTGAGGAGGAAGGAGCGACAGAGAGGAGCTGTTACGGGCTGACTGAGGCCCTCTTCCCCATCCCCCTGCGCTGCTTGCGGGGAGGAGATAGAGGAGCTGGGAGTGAAGGGGTGAAGCTGAGCCTGGGAAGAAAGGGGGTGGGTGGAAGGAAGGTGTTTTAGGATTTGTCTTTATTTCTCACCATCCAACTCTATTAAATTGGCAATAAATTAAATTAATTTTCCCCGTGTTGTCTCTTGCTCGTGACGGTAATTGGTAAATGATGCCCTTGTCTTTATCTCGACCCACAAGCTTTTTCATCTTATTTTCTCCCCCTGTCCTGCTGAGGAGGGGGAGAGAGCACCTGGGTGGGGGTCTGACAGCCAGCCAAAGTCAACCCACCACAAACTGTTTTAAGTAAGCTAGAGCTCTCAGAGTCATTTCAGCCCTACTTTTTCATCTTGCTCTTCAACAGACTTAATTATTAATTTGGAAATTATTTCCATTTTCATTTGATTAAATGATATTAGAATTTTTGCCATGAGACAAAAACAGAAGCAAACTTCACAGCATTGATTAGCTATCATGATAAAGATGAACATTGGCTCATTTTTAACATGATGATTCATTACTTGGCAAAATTAAGGCTCTGCATTATTTCTATTTCAGTTTCCATTAGGATTTATTATTACCCCAGAAGTTGTAATGTGCGTTTCTTCTTTTTTTAAAAAAATATGGGATGTCGATGTCCTATAGTTAGAAAGGTACTAGAAGTTCACAGGCCGCTAAATTCAGCACCACTGCTCGGAAGGTAATGTCATTTCTGTGCACAGGCACAGCACCAGCACTCTGCAGGTCTTAGAGACCCGAGAGGAAGTGCAAGACTTCCCCCGCCTGTGTCATACTTGTGTCTGACGTCTTGCACGTCCATGTGGGAGAGCTAAAAGAAGAGTTGGCATTTTCGCTTATGTTTTGTAGAACACCCATTGGACTTTGGCTTAAAGGCAGGGGACAATATATCCTTTACGTACTTTCATACAGCTGAACTGAGCTACAAACAACAACAAAATAAAGACAGAAAAGGAAGAATACTTGACTTGTGTCAACATTCTTTTTCTCTTTGGAAGAAGGTTGTTCAGTTTAATCCTCATGAAAGTGGGAAAAATAACAGTAGTGGATTAAAGCCAGAGTTTAAGAAAATACATTTAAATATTTTTTTTTTACTTAAAAATTAGTTTCCTCATCATTCAAAGACCTAAGAGTCAAACTATATTGTATACACCTCAGGTACAAATTGACAAAAGATCTCATAAAGCAGACTATATAAAAAGCAAGAGCCTTTTTTTTTCCAGAAAAATGTATTTGTGTTTTAGCTGATCGTATAAAAAGCGTTAAATTTTAAAAAAAAAGTATATATATTTTTTCAAGTGTTAATGGTTTCACCATTCATTGTAACTACATTCCAAAGTCCTGTAACATCAGGGCACATTATCCTTATCCGTGTAGCACAGTGAGCATAATCTTTACACTGAGGTCACTCTCATCACTACTTCCCCAGAGCCGTTATCTTCTGATGAATCTTCCTGAGGTCTCATGCGGTTGAACAGATGTAACAATACATAGCCACACTGAAATCTTGGTGAGGTTAACTGTGTTGGATGAACTAGGCTTCTGTTTCTAAATGCAGTCAGCGGTAACCACAATGTCCTTCCT
>NW_008824930.1:3159740-3178964 GCF_000699105.1 Pygoscelis adeliae
GCTTTATCGTAGTTTAACACATCCCAGTGCAGATTCACAGCCCTCCAGCGCTTAAACACTCGATAAACAGATGCACCTTCATGTACTATCAGTCCTGAAATTAAGGAAAAAAAATTAAGTTTGTACAAAATGTCACTGGATACCATTTTGAGAGCAAACACAGATGTAACACGTTGTAATGAATCTGGCAATTGCCAGAGCCTATCAAATTACTTGTAACTCTGATAATTAAATAATTGTACATATGCAATACAACTGGTTATTCACGTGTTTAAGTTTGGGAGGCAGGAACATGTAGAGGAAATAAAATTGTTCTGAATGAAAGCTCAACATAACCAATACTGGAATAATCTGAGCACGCCTAACTAAATAAAGTATTTAGGTTTAAGTAAACCAATATAAAAGAACCTTACTGGTAGATTTGTAAATTGTCTGTTTATGCTAGTGTTATCCTTGTTTGTGGTAATTACTATTTGCTGAGATTTGTACTGGTTTAAGTAGATCTTTAAGTAAGTTAGACCTTCTGTAATGAACAGGATGGTCTTAAACTTGTTTAAGAGTGTTTTGTAGAATTCAGTACAGATACAAACAAATTTAACCGTTTTCACATTGTTAGTTCAACTTGGGAGCACGGAAGATTTATGAAAACCTGAAACAGCTCTAAGTATAATGGCTTTCCTGTCTTGCTTCAGTAGAGCAAGAAGAAATTAAATGTTGTTACTAACTATGATGAGCATGGCAAGGATGATAGGTTTTCTTCTTTCTCTTCAAAATTCAGTAGACAAAAGTTGAGAAACATCTTTTTTGCTGAGACCCAGGAAATCTTTTAAAAGGTCCTTCAAGGAAAATACAGAGTATCTGGAGTCCTCAACAGACCAATCTGCTTATGAGCTTCCACGTAGCTAATATTTATGCTTATTGTATGCATGCAAGCAATTTATTTACTTAAATGAAACTCTTCATTTTTCGTATGTGTATATATATGTAGATGTATTTAAGTATTTCAAATATGGATTTACTGGGGAGACACGTGGGACTTCAGCCTTCTTATCAGGTTTTTCCTCTGTTCCTCCACCAGCCTGGTAACCTACATGGTTCTGAGCAATGTCACACGTTTCCTCTGACTCCCTGCTTTGGGAGGAGAGCAATCTGCCTAGCCAAACACATCTATAAATTTTTTGTCCAGTGTATTTCTTGCCTAAAATTTTCCTATACATGGCCACATCTATAATATGATCTGCGGTGTCACAGGCTATAGTCCTTTACCCCAAGAGATTGTATATCACCTGTTCCTACACAACGAAATTGTGATTTAGGTGTCTGAGGTCTCTTAGTGGGGTTAACTGATACCAGAAAGGAGATGTTCAAAGAAAGAAGACACAAGCAGAAAGAATGATAAAAACATTTATATGAACAGCAAACCTCAGATTCAAGTGCAATGATTTGCAGATAGCAATGCCTACTCTAACACATTTTTAAAGATGATTACACTGAAAGATGGAGAAACACAAAGATTGCTTTCAGAAGGACATGATAGCAAATGTAGCATCTCTGAAAGGCTTTCAAGTTGCCTAGAATTCGTTGAAGCATCCGATACAGCAAAACTAACACATTATAAACTTAATAAGATGTTAAGTATTCTAAATGTATTTTGTATCAGCATAGCATTTTAGTGGAAAATTTTCTTGATTGCAAGATGTCTAACTTCATCTTCTCAGATATATATAAAGCAACCTGTCCTAAAAATTTAGCAGCCATGTTAATACATAAATGCACCTTCAAGACTGGCTATATTGACTTAAAAAGGATAAATGTGTTTGACAACCTACAAAATTTACAAACCAAATAAGCCATGGTTTTATTGCTGTGACTAAGATCCCCCCCGCTTTTTTTTTTCTGTTGGATTTCCTCTAGAATGATAAGGGAGATGAGCATAATTTTCCTTCTACCTGTCACTGGATCATAGTATTCTTTGGCCCAATTTCCTTCAAGACCGTGAAGAAGCAAAATTGAGAGAACATATTTAATCCAATGTAAACATTTTTGATACCTGCCTGCTCTCCACTGGAACCTGAGCAACATATTTCAGAATAGAGAAAGAAGCAGTTGAGAAAGGATCATTGAGGTACATGTAGTACATTTAAACAGTCAAAAGTATCCTCCCAAAATTATGACAGAAAAAGTCATAGGACTTCTGCTTTTAAGGAGGTCTCTTCTACTGTTTTTGAGCTTTCAGGATTTACTGAAATTATGTTTTCAAAGTTTTCTCAACAATGGCAAGGAAGAGAAGTTTTCTTTAAAAGTGAAAGCTGTTATTCACATATGCTCTAAAAGAGCTAAGGAACAAAGGATCAAATATTACAAGCCTTGAAATAAAGTCACATTTGGCAATGCTGAAGGAGCAAAGGAGTACTTTCATAATTCCTCCCGTAAAAAGCTTTAGTTCCCATCTGATAAAACTACAGATTTAAAAAAAAACTATGTAGAAGAGGCAAAAGAATTCCAAGAGATCTTTTGTCTCTTTGAAAGATATTTTCCAGGGGCTGGGGGGAAAAGGTTCTCAGCACCAACAGTTCCAAGACCACAAACAAGGGAAAACCCAGGTAAGGTTTAAATGCTGGAGATCTTCCAGTTCCAATAAAGTTCTGATGCTCAAAATATAAGTAGTTAGTCACTAATGTAGTCACTAGTTAGTAAGAAAATGGTAAAGAATCTTCTAAACACTTCCACAGCAATGAATGAGGATATGAGAGAGAAGACAAGGATAAATCCATGAATAATATTGACTTGTTCCAAATACTGTGGTTTCAACAGCACAGAGGACATAGTTGCACAGTCCTAGGGGAAAAAAAATTACTTGTTTGACCCAGATGATCCCAAGAGGAAGTGTTAGAATTCACTACTGTTAGCTGTTCTGACATTCTGTCCAATTAATATCTACAAGGAACAGAGTTTTGGGATGATGGACCTGGCAAAATGTCCTAAAGGCTCTAAGAAGCCTTCAGGATTCATTTGTAAGATGTAGCGATTGTAGTGGAATCCAGAAAGTAGGATTATGGGGAGATCATAATTTTCTTTTCTTTTATTGCCGAGTACTATGAGATTCTTTCACTCTATCCAGAGGATTCCTTACCCTGAGTCACAAGAACACTTGAAATTTTTCATCCTGAATGTCTTTACAAAAAGGCAACTCCTCTTAGTTCAGATGTGGTATTAGGTTCCAATGTTGTCTTATTTATCACACTAATCTTACTTGTAATCATTTAGGAATGGTCCTCCCAGAAACATCACAAACTTTTACCTGGGAATAAAAGACCCTTTTCAGAAACAGACTTTACTACTGGACAAAATGTCATCTCTTAATCTTATTCTAAGGTCCATAGATACAAAAAAGTATACAATAAAGTGCTTAAAGCATTAAAGTGAAACATGTCCACTCTAAACATAGCAATAAAAGTCTCTCTAAACTATTTAGAATTAGTGAAAGACTGACTTTCTGAGTAGAGAAATATTAAGTGCAGCTAGATGCATTCATTATAAATAACTTCAGCCTGTACATTTTTACAACTAAGGGAGTTACATGAATGTTGCTTCAAGTTCCTTGGTGGGGAAGAAGAGGCTTTCAGAGGGCTATTCACACCTCATGTTGGCTCCCATCTTTTACTCCCTTGCCATAGTACTGGCACCACTCATGTTCCTAGTGCAATGTTACAGTTGCTTTTCACGCTTTAAAGGAGCTGCACTGTTGTTCTGGGATTGCAAGTGAGCTGTTATTATTTGTGAGAGGTTTTGTTCATGTTAGAACCAGTTATGACTAGTAGTTATGATTTTTTTCCAGTGAAAATATATAAAATTATATGACCTCACTGTTATGAGAAATAATTGCTCGGTCTACAAAGCAGAATGGCAAAGACTTGCTGTACTGTCCTTCAGTGGCTAAATAAGGGTGTTATTAATTCTTTCCTTTCATATTTCCTTTCCACTCATGAACTCATTCCCTTTAGTAATCCCTGTGTAGATGGTCTGATCTTAGCACTATCACTGCAGTTGCTCTGGGTTTCATAGGCAGTAGTTCTACTTGATTAAAATGTTCAAGGTTTGCCTTGGGAAAACTTCTACCATCAGCAAGTTTCAGAGAGAACAGCTTTACGCCCAGCTTAGATGCAGAAATGTACAAACTAGTGACTTGTAGGATTGAAATTAACACTGATAAGTAAAAAAGATGATCCTGTTAGGAAGAAACTAGAATTCTAGAAAAATTTAGAGTGGAACAAGAAAAGCAATGGATACCAATAAAATATGTGCACTGGAATGAATAGAACATATTATATTGGTGATCTGTAATCTTTGGGATATTTCTTTTGATGAAAAGATAATCAAGACCAAGAATTAAAATACAAGTTACATGTCATTTACTTGATAAGAAAGTGGGTGGTGTGCTACCTATGGTATATAAATCACTCATTGGGAAAACAAATTAATATGTGCAAGTTTTCAAAGATGTCATATAAATATGTCATTATGTCATTACCTTTGGTAAAACTGCTTTTAAAAATTATGACAACAAAACATTTCAAAGAGTACAGATATTTGCACTTCACAAATGACCAAAAATATTCATATTGTTTATGCAAAGCTATAGGGAGGCATAACTGAAGGCAGTTGGAATAAGTCTTGGTCATACCACCAGCAACTCAAGCACTTGTCTTGAAATATGTGCTGCACAGGAAAACCCACATGTCTGCATAGATTCTTCACTGAAATTAAGAGAGATTCCAGTGGGAGTATAGGTATTCACTCACTGTAAATCCTGTTGAAAACTAAGAGAATGCCATGGATGACTAAACACAAATGAGCGGAGAGGAAATACTAAGTCAGAACTGTGGCTGGCTGTAAGCATTACAAGCTTTATGATATAAGAGAGTACATATAATATGCAATGGTAAAATCATATGTTAATGCCTTTGGGAAGTCATCAGCATAATAGACAGTGTTGGGGTTTTTTTAAATCATTCATGAGCAATAATTACATCCATCTATTAGAGAACTTTATTTGAATGTTTTAAATTAAACCTATCAGTCTAAAATCCCTCCCTTTATGATGAAATAAAAAGATAAAATTGAATAAAGTTGAATATATTAATAAATATTTTCAAGAGTTACAAGAACTCTTGGTCTTACAAGCTTACAGAATGCAGATTACTTGAAATTATATGCAGAATAAATGGGCCGAATGAATCTGGATCATCAGAATTCTACAATTACCAAACCTCCTTTATACAGCTTCCTGAATTTCCAGATATAGTTTAGTAAACTGTTAAGTCATATCTGCACCAAACTTCGTAATTACAAAACAGTGTCCAAATATGTTTAATTATAGTCAATTTTACATAAAAATTTCCATGTATTATTTATTATTGGACCATAAAATATGCATTTATGTAATTACAGGCAAGTCAGTTTGTCTGGTGGGTGAAGAAAGCTGCATGTCTACTTTGCTCCTGCATGGTGCCAGCTAGGCTAGAAGCTCCATAGCCATGTGGGGTGCATCTTAGTTCAGTAGCTTCCAGTCCAGAGGTGGCCTGAGCCTGGCTGGCTTGAAAGGCAGCTACATAACTGCATGTACCAATCTATTGAAGGCTAGCCTTACAATAGTTTACTTCTACAGATAAATACATTAAATTTTCTGATCACCCACAGACGTTCTCAATTGATTTTGAGATTAATTTGGCTTAGGTGTTTTAACAGTCAAACAAACGGAAAGAAATGGAAATAGTTTGAAATAACTGGTCATTCCAACTAGTTGATGCATACCAAAATAAATTTTTTACAATTGTAATCTTTGTGAAAAAACAGAATTCCATATAAATGAAAAGTTTAGAATGCCTGAAGCACATTTTGTCTTCACTTAGTGTTTTTTTTAAACAAAAGCAAAAATGTCAATACTAAGTGTTAAGCCGGAAAAAGTGGTATTCGGGAATCAGCATGTAAGAGGACATGTAGCTGAGCCCTCTTTTCCCTTTAAAAGCTGAGCACTTGTCCAGAGTATTAGAGATCTAGATTCTATTCATTCTTGTGTCTGCAAAGATTTGGGTTCACAGAAGAAAGCCTGTGTTCTAAAATATTCCAGAGTGGGCTTCTCTTAGAAAAATTACAAAATAAACAGAACTGCTGATCCAGCTGAAATATAAATACTCTTACAGTAATGAGATGGTTTCAATAAAAGATGATATGGCTTTATGGTTGGAGCAAACGCCTGTTTCTTTGCACCTTTATTGAGCAGAACTCAGCACTGTCCTTCTGAATTCCCATATATGAGATTGGGATAACACAAACATTTATCACTCAGAAATCTCAAAGCAAACATCAGATAGCATCTGACGTCTGGATTTTCTTGGAATTGTAATTCTAAGAATGTGGTTTAATGTTTGCTGCAATTATTAAATTTTCTGTGCAAATAATCACAGCTATTCTAACAATCAATTCAAGGTTGTTTTATCAAATACCAAAGGATTTCTATTTAATATTTCTGGGTCCAGTATATTTCAGAAATTTCAAAACTGATCAAAATTGCTTTGCAGTAAATTGCACTTTCTTTTATAAGATTTCAGCTAGAATTAAATGACTTGAGACTTTTTAATAGTATAGTAAGTTAGCATTATTAGAGTGCTTTGTAACTGTTTATGATGTACAAAAAACTCGTGTGTCTTCTCTGCTCTTTTCTATTACTAGCACAGTGACCTATATAAGTCTGTGCAACTTTATTTTGGATATGTAGTTTGATGACAACCTCAAGGGCTGCTTCTGCACTTCATGATGGTACAACCTAATGCAAAGTGGCATCAGTAGAAGACTCGACAGCACGTAATTTTACTAATTATTTTAATAATGTCTTTGTTATTTTCATCTATTTAACTTCCTGAACTTTGCTAGCGGTCTATTTTTTCAAGAAATTGAAACTGATCCTGTTCTTACCACTAAGATCTTGGGGCCACGCTTTGATGAATCTGAGAGTAATCTTTGGTTCTATTCTCTTTGCAGTATTTGTAACACTGTAAAAAGAAGTATTTGCCAAAGGTACCAGCTGAGAATAAATCTGCAAAGAACTGGAGTGATCAGTGTCCTGGTTTCGGCTGGGATAGAGTTAATTTCCTTCTTAGTAGCTGGTACAGTGCTGGGTTTTGGATTTAGGACGAGAACAATGTTGATAACACACCCATGTTTTAGTTGTTGCTAAGCAGTGCTTACACTAGCCAAGGACTTTTCAGCTTCCCATGCTCTACCGACTGAGAAGGCTGGAGGTGCACAAGAAGCTGGGAGGGGGCACAGCCAGGACAGCTGACCCAAACTGGCCAAAGGGATATTCCATACCATGCGACGTCATGCTCAGTACATAAACTGGGAGGAGTTGGCCGGGGGGTGGTGACTGCTGCTCGGGAACTGGCTGGGCATTGGTTGGCGGGTGGTGAGCGATTGCATTGTGCATCACTTGTTTTGTATATTCTTTTATCATTATTATTATTCTTTTCCCTTCCTTTTCTGTCCTATTAAACTGTCTTTATCTCAACCCATAATTTTTTTTTTTTTTCTGATTCTCTCCCCCATCCCATTGGGAGTGGGGGGCAGTGAGCAAACGGCTGTGTGGTGTTTAGCTGCCTGCCAGGTTAAACCACAATAATCAATTAGAGTGACCAATTAGAAAAATAGATATAGTCACAGTCTTAAACCACAATCTGTGCTGTTTAAAGATTTTGAGCTTACCTATGCATACTAGATCCATAAAACCATACATTCCATAGCAGATTTGAAAAAGGATGTCCTTTCTTTGCCACACTGCATAAGGGCTGAAGGCTGACCATAGAAGCCAAGTCACACTTGCTACTAAGAACAGAGATCCTAGGATTACAGCAACCATCTGCACTTTCTCAACCAGTGTTATAGTAATGCTTTGCCACTAAAAGAGAAACAAAGTTGTATAAGATAAAAATGTTATTTTCTGTGATTGTACATTCAAGTCCACTTTTTTCCTGAAATCAGAAATTATTTTAATATTTATACATATCTTCATAGATCTTTACTAATATCCTCGATACTGACATTTTATATAATTTTTTTTACCTATTTCACTTTTAGCTAAAGTGAAACTAACAGTTGCTTCTCCATCTCCTCCAGCGTCACTATCATCACCATCTAGCTGTGAACTTCAGAAGAGTTAATAGTTTTATTTCTGTTTTGAATACATAGACAAAAAAAGATTTAGTCTTAGGAATGAAACTCAGCCTTTCATATTTGGAGGCTAATGAAGAGAATAAAAAAAATGTTGGGAAGACAATCTTAACTATGTTTTATGTTAGTGTGACAAGTTGAAAGTGACAACTTTCCTTTCCATCCCGCCCCACTCAAGTCTGAAGCCATTTTCCACTTTCCTGCTGCTCACCAAAGAAGTTCCAGGTTATCTCCGGACATACAAAGGGAGTCGGGTCAACCAGTGTTACATTACAAAGAGAGACCTGCAGCCTAGTATGGAAGCAACCTGAAGACTCAGGAGGAGCCCTGAATATAGGCAGCATGAACATTTCTTTTCAGTGCACCTCAATTACGTCCACCTTTCCAGGGAAGGCTGTATCCTCTGTATGTGAGGTGACTCAGATTTATAGTGTGACAAGATTTAAATATAAAAGAGTATGCTTACTGAATTCTGTCAAGATAAGAATAGAAATAAAATTTTGTTAAAACAAAGAGTCACAAAAGCAAAACACAGCATAAGGAAAAAAGCATTCTAGATTACCCTTGACATAAATAGTCTTTCTTGGCTGTAATTGTCTAAATTAGCTTGGCAGACTCCCCACTCTAGCCCCATCACCTACTCAAGAGCTAGTACGCAGGCTTTGTAGACTGCCATCTTTCCTGTTCCTAACTTTGAACATACCTGTCCCCTTATACGGTTGCAATAGGGAGTAAGTGGAGAAAGAGCTACTGAAGTAAGGGCTCTATTACCTCGTTTCCCATCTGGCAATAATTTTTCCTTTTTACTGTTACTTTATGAAAGCTTTCTGGTTTTACCAGCAGTTGGGTACCCAGTACTGTATGATCATATGATGCTAGAATAATTCAGGTGGCAAGGGGCTGTGGGAGGTCTCTAGTTAACTTCCTGCTCAAAACAGGGTCAGTGATGAGATCAGACAAGGTTGCTCAGGGCTTTATTCAGTAACACCTTGAAAACCTCCAAGCATGGACACTGTTCAGCCTCTCTGGGCAACCTGTTCCACTTCCCTCAGGTTGAAAAATGTTTTTCTTGAAAAATGTTTTTATTAAAAAATGTTTTTGTTATATCCAGGCTGATCCTCTTTTGTTCCATCTTAAGCTCTCTTCCTCCTGTCAGGTACCACTGTGAAGAGCCTGGGTGAGCAATGAAGTCCTTTGCCCCTTTCATCTCTTTCAGCTTTTTCCATTAACTGTTGCCTAATTTGCACATCTGGTGCTGCATGCCTTCTCTTGTTGCAGCCTTCTGAATATAATAGTACAAAAGACAGCTGTATAACAATTTGTAAATTGTCTATCTTGAAATACTATTCTTTTATAATGAACTTATTAAACTCATACTAGCTATTTCATTGAACTTCAGGGTTTGGAATGGGGCTATTCATATTAATAATACCTTTTCATGGTAAAGCAACTATGGATACTAATTTCCTTTGTCAGAAATTTTTTTAATGTATCCTGGTTTTGGTTAAACCACGACATAAGTTCAAGGAAGGTCATTAACAAGTGATGCATGACAGAACGGTGTGAGCTGCTCATGACTCAGATATTAGTTGTATACAGGATTTAAATGTCAGGACTGAAATTCATAGAACTCTCTTTAGACTCTACAGGGATATGTTCAACAAAATTATTTCTCATTTCTCAGCTGAAGCCACATAGTGTGACTTGGCAGAAAACTGTCAAAAATGCTCTTCGTTATGTATCTCTTTCTAGCTTCTTTCATTATCAGTGTGAGACAGACTTGTAATAGATTTGTTCAGAATGCTTGAAATCAAAGTACATTTACATGAAGTAAAGCTTTAACTGTCACAAAATATTAAACTGTCAAATTCATGGAAGAAGCTGGCAATAAATGGAAAAAACTGTTATGTCACTGAAATAAACAGCAGATATTTCACAGTGCAATTTCAGCAATGCAGAAGTTCATAAACTCACTTCAGCTTATTTTGATTTTCTTTTTTTTTTTTAAACTTAGATTACTCATAATTATTCTGCAAATATAGCACTGAATAGAAGGAAAAGTAGTCCAAACATTTGGGATAAGTAATGTAGCATGCAGTCTAGCTATAAAGCCCATCCCTTATTCTGGTGTTGTCTGACAACCAATTTCTATTCCTATCTCCCACTGCCAACCAGAATCAACCACTCGTACCATCTTTTTCCATCTCATGTTGGCTTACTCAAACTTCTTCTTTCTACAAAAGCTTGGCCTTGAAAAGTCCTAAGAACGATAGATATGATCCTCACCTCTTCCTAGCATCTTCTCAAGAATGTGTTCTAGTTATTTTGCTGTTCTCCTGATCAGATGAATTGTCTGTCAAGAATGCAAGCAATTGAATCTCTCAACCTCAATAAATTCAGTAATTCCAAAGATTCAGCATATTAGCATGCTATGAACCAGGAAGGGGAACCACTCCAATTACTGAGAAAATGCTCAAGCGTTGCACATGTTGTAGTTCCTAACTTCTTTGCCTTTAAAAATCAAAGAACAGTTACAAAACAAAACAAAACAAAACAAAGAACAACAAAACAAAACAACCAAGAACCCCAAAAGGGGGTTGGATGTTTTTTTCTATTACTCATCTACTTTGGCCTTTGTGGTATTCACTGCCTTTCTTCTACAAAAGAAACTATAGTCCTCCACCTTCCTCAATATGAAGGTCAGCAATACCCAAGCAATTTAAACGTTTTAGGAAAGTTACCTCCCTATTAGTGTAATCTGTAAGTTAAGCTAATTGATGAGACCCCGCAGTAGATAGAGGAGGAAGGACTGTATGCATAAGATGGAAGGCATTCAAGATGCCCAGTTTTATGCGAAACTGCTAACTTGCCTCCTAGTGCTAGGCAGTCTGCCATAAGAATCCAACACCGTAACAGTCATAGTGTGGGATGGATTAGTATTAAGCTCTAACATGTTTAACTTGGGTTCTGCGTATGTCCCACCTTAGCGCTAATGGCAAGAAGACTCTGGATGTTCCTGATGGCTAACTTACCTCAACTGAAATTTCCTCCTCCTTGCCCCCCTCCAATCAGTTTTGATTCAGAACAACCCAAGATTGCCTCTTGGGAAATGAGTGTCTTGATTTTTTTTCCCTTAAGTTTTGAGTTTGGGTGCAAATTATAAAAAGCAAACAGATCTTACTGAGACAGACGTATTTTTCACATAATGAAGAATGTTATTCCGTAGTTATGACATTATTCATATGTAAATAAGTTTGGAAGGTTCAGTCCTTTACTTAGCCATGGACAGTGTTAGCCATTAGGCAACAAGAGGAACTACATAGGACTATATTGTTTGGTGGCATTGCATTTCATAACAAGGCTTGTGAAGAGGAACTGGAGTTGTGGTCACACTGTTTTCTTCTACCTGAAGTCTTACAGCATAGCTATTATGTGTGAGTATACACTCTGACAGACACCCAGGAACAGAAGACTCCTTTTCTAAGACTAAGGTTCTTTTTATAGTACCAAAAGCGGGTTAAACTTTATTTGATTTCTCACCATCATTTACCTTATTGTATGCCCTGTTACATGTTGTTATAATCACTTCACCTTTTAATGTCAAATTAACAGCTTACAATAAAGAGGTCACAAAAATAATGCAGTAAGAATAATTCAGCGATAGTTAGTGTTGAGAAATTGCATTTAGAATTTAACAGACTGAATTATTTAACATTCCAAATTGAATTATCTCATTATTAGTGTGTCATAATTTAAATCCATTATTTCCATAAAAGTTTCTCATTTTCTTCACATAACTTGTCTCACAACTCTTAATTGCTCATGATTATAAATTATATTATGACTTCCTAATTTGTTTTTGTCATTTGCTGACTATACATTCCATAATCAGTAACAGTTCTTTTTGCTAAGTATTTTGCCAAGTTAGAAAAGATCTATACAGCCTTTTGGTGTCAGCTTCTGTAAAGTACATGGCCCTAAAAAATAAATACGAGAAAGATTACCATTTTTGCTTAAAAACTAGAAGTTGCAAGAAAATTTTAAATATTTTGTATCTAGACAGCTAAAATAATGTGAGCAATTTTTCAAAGACAGATTAAATCTCATTTAAATATCTGTGAAACGGGATCCCATTTCATATTCCTTCCCATCATATCTGTAGTGTTATGATTTACCATGCCATCCCTGTTGCCCATGAAAAGAACGCATTTTACTTTAATATACTATGATGAAATCTTCCTTTGAAAATGGTGCCTTCATAAACAAAATATAATTCATGCTTCTGATTTTAATGTAATACTGTCTGTCTCTTGCAAACTTCCTACACTTTTAATTCTACTGACACTTCATTATGTTTGGCTCTTTTAATCTTTTATTTACCACTGGTCTTCCTTTCATGAATCATTTGGGAGTCTAGTACATGAATCGTACGCTATAGTTCTAATGCTGACCCCAGAAACATTGCTCCGCTTTTCTTCTAAGGGCTCTGTCAAGCAGAAATACTGCATAATTCCTTATTTTTTGAGGTTGAGACTTCCAGAAGTTGAAAGAAACATGTTGCTTTGATGGATTAACTGTTAAAGAATAAAGTTAATACAGTTATATCCATGTCCTTACTAACATAAAGATGGATATAATATACAAAGATCTGTCATCTTTGAGATAAAGTGATATTAACTTGCATTTTTTTTAATGGTGCCTTGTAAAAGCCCATTGATTATTGTAAAATACATGGCAGTAAATTGATCTAAAAAGTACTGACTGAGACTGTGCTTGTATGTAGAATACATTACATGAAAAACGTCTGCAGTGAAACTACGGGTTTTCCTGTATCCTTAATAAAGAACATCTGAAATTTCCTTATGGCTCCCCAATGTGTACCTGCTTCAACTGTCCCAGTTTGTAATCCACCACAATTCCTTAAACCAAAGAGCTGTTGGGGGTTACCCCACTCTGTTCTCTCAGAAACACACCTTATTATAGACACTGCTGACTGAAGCCTCTCATTCCCTCTAGTCATTCTGGAATGCTTATTTTATATAAAAGTAACTAAAAATCGCTGGCAATGACCTATTATAACATAATATGATTAACCTGAAGACATATCAATTATATGACTTCAAAAAGCTTTTGTTAGATTGCTCTAATTGCTCTGATTGCTAGAATCAGACAGTTCTGACAAGAAGTTCTTTCCTACCGTCATTCATTATGCATAATAGGATTTGCAATCTGTGTACGTATGAATAAAACTCTTACAGAAGCAAAAGAGCACAATGATTTAGGTCTAACAAACCATTTTTGAAATGCCTGTTCCTTACTTTATCTTGTTAGTAGTCTAGATGATTAGATAATTAAGTTTTCTAACATGTTTTGCAGAAAGCACACATTGACTACATGATCTAAGATGCAGTGATATTGCTAACTTACTGACCAGCCTGGATAGACAATGTATAGTTTTGAGTACACATACACACACAAACAGTTGAAATGTCATTTTTGGCTACAGACTTCTATTTCTATGTCTTTTTTTTAAAAGGAATCAATGCCACAAAAATTGCAGCTCACCATTAATGCTTACCTATTTTGATAAATTATTAACACATAGAGTGCCTGTAGTCATAATGCCCATTATCTTTTCATGTATCAGAGAGCTCATGAATACAGATAGTTTGGCTTGTATGTAACTTCTCAGTTTGCTTGGAAAGCTGTACCAATATTTTACTTGGGACATTCTGAAAGCGTAACGTTTACTGTGGAGATACCGTCCATCCATGCACCATATAAGCAATTTAGCTGATAGCTCCTGGAAGTGTTGGCTTACTGCATGTACACAACTGAGTAGAACATCTACACCTACAATAGACACATCTTGGATTTCTGAGTGCCCAGAAGTCTGGACATCCTGAGCAATGTACAAAATCTTCAAACTCTATCACATTCATTTTGCAAAATCTTACTATTTATTGCACGTTCACTGTTCAGCAGAATAGTTTAACATTTCATCTTATGATTTTTTTTAATGATGTTAGAATCAAGATCTGAGACCACAAGCAGAGCTGAAAAATTATTAGTAGTTATCTCTTGCTGCTGGCCAAAAAATCAAAGGAATGAGGCAAGACTGCAAGATTTTGTGACCATTTTCACTCTCTTAGAGACAGAAAGTGGGTATTTAGTTTTAACAGTACATGGAGGTGAACTCCCTCTCCAGTTTGAGGCATTCAGAGTTTCTGGAAACATCCAAACCTGTCGATTAAAATAAGGATATTGATCCAGCCTGTTAATCCTCCTGTCTGTTAAAATAAGGATCGCAATTTTATCCAGTCTCAAAAGAAAGGCTGGCCCTTTAATAATGAGCATACTTGAACCAGGAATCATTCCACAGTAACTAACAGTATTCTCAACACCTAAAAGCATATGAAACCAAAATATGAAACCTGCTAAATGTCCTATTTGTACCAAATAGTATTTTTTTGATTCTTGATTTCCACTTTTCATTAAGAATTGCTTGTCAATCTACCAGGATCACATTCTGCCCAAAATATATATCACAGAACACTTAAAAGCCATGGTGTGTTGTAGAGATGTATCTGTGAGAAATATGTAAGGTTAAAGTGAATTATTCTCAAGTCGGCTTTTAACTCATATGAGACTCTAGCCAATTAAGTTTAGCTTAGTGGCTTAGTTCACCACTATTTTGAACATTCCATGGACACGTGTATATTTGGTGAAAGCCAGTGAACAAAAATTACTACTCTACGTGAATAAATACTATTCCTTCTGTAAAGCAGGAACTGTTCGATTTCTGTTGCAGCTTTATTGGAAATACTGAGTTTCATTGCAACCTAGCTGTGCTCTTGGTAGCGTTATATGAAAATTAAATATGAATGAATGGAGGAAATGAAAGCCTGCCATGGTTGTTGCATTCTCTGTAACTCAAAGATGATCTGCAAAATTAAACTGAAAACAGCTCAAGCATAGACTGTCATGTTATGGATAGGTGAGAAAAAAACATTTATTCTAATTACTAACATTTATTCTAATTCTAACATTTATTCCAATTACTGAGAGGAAGTACGTCTCAGCAAGCTTATAAGCCAGTTGTGTGAAGGAGGTGTTAACAATTTTCATGCCGTCAAGTCACTTAGGAGGGTTAACTATGTTTTGCCTATACAACTCTGTACTTCTCTGGACACAAACAGACGGTATCAAAAAGGGTTCTGGAGTTGCTTTTTCCTTCTCTCCTGGGAAAGGAACTGTTTGTAAATTCTAGCTAAAACTGTTGAATACTTTTAACTGAAAAAATGCTGAGCATGAGGCTAAGATCGTGTTGCTCATTATGATATTAATGCACTCACCAAAGATGTGTAAAAAATTGCTCAGCATGGAGGGACAGAACAAGCCTCTTCGACAAAAATGCCCTGGCCACCAGTCAGTATATAGAGGGATCATCTGTTCTTGAGGTCTTCTCGTCTATCTCATTGAAAGTATTCAAGTATTAATTCCAGCTCATCTACTGAAACTGCTAGCTGGACTTGCTGAAAGTGCTGGCTACTCCTTCTCTGTCTTTTTGACTCTATGGATAATTAAATATTTTTTACAACCCATACAAGAGCAAACACAGAGGGTTTATCTGAGAATATTCTACACCCTAATGGCTGGTGCATTCCCTTGTGAGATACCTTGACTCAAACCCATTGTTCAGCTGAGTTAAAGCAAGGTTTTAAACTTCCACCTCTAAAGATACTATTTTAATAACTGAAATTTACATGGTATTCAGGATATTCAATAGTAGAACTCCTTCAAAGTAATTTATTGGAACACTTCCAATTCCCATACAATACATTGATGTTCACTGAACCAAACAGAAAGCAAATGAAATTGATTCCTCTATTCATATCACCTCCATAGGGATGAGTAAGGAGATGATTTTAGTATGGTACAAAGCATCAGGACCTATTTTTGACACTGGCCTATTTCAGTGGGTTCTGGATCCTGAAAAAGAGGTCGTGGAAAGGCCTTTCCTGGAAAAGAGCCATACAAATGATGTGAAGGTGGAAGAAATGCCATAACATTGGAATTTCAGAGTTCAAAGTTCCCAGTTTACTGAAACAAGACTGAAAGAGGACTCTTCTAAGGCATTTAAGTACTGTAAAAAGGGTGGAAAATGCTAAGTATTAAAGTGTTTTTCCAATCCAGGCGCAACACAAAATGATGGTTAGATGATGGAGCCAAAGAATGTGGATGTACAAACAAATTCAATTGGATAAGCACAGTTAAGAAGTTGTAAAGCATCAATTACCAACATTTTGTTTAAAGTACACAGTATTTACTGCTTTCTACTATCTGTTTCTAGGCAGTCCATGAATCCAAAGACATGAAATCAAGTAGTGCATCACCGTCTGTTGTCACTGGATTCCCCTGCATCCAGCAACATTATTTATAGCTAAGAATCAGGGATTTCACAATAGTTCTGGCACAAAACAACTCTGTACCCTTGGTTAGGCACAAAGAATCACCTTCACTGTCCAATCTTCCTCCTATCGCTACATGGCAATGATGTGTTTCAGCAGTGAAGGATACAACCTCACCAGGTACAACCTCAATTTGCATTTGAGTGCAAATATTGGCCTTTGGCCTTTTTGGCCCTGAACAAAAACTAATTCACAGAATGGGATCAGGATTTTCATGTGAACGTCTGGAAGACACAGAACATGAGGGAAGATTTCATGTGCTTCTTTGTAAAATACAAAACAAAGGAAACTTCAGATTTTGAGGGCAACAAAAAGACTAAAGAAACATATCAGAGGTAAGGCTGTTGCCTTGTCTAATCCCTAAGCAAGATTATGTATATCTTGGGCAAAGGTTAAAAGGCAGGATGATAAGAATACCAAGTATTATCTACTAGCATGTAATCATGAAGATGTCAGTCCTGGGTTCTGGCTTGTACAAAATCTGGCAAAGCCTGCTCTAAAAGTCAATTAGAATGTAATTTATTAGATTAGCAAATCAATTAGAATGATTCTGTATCAATTAAATTAGCAATATATCTTCACTTGAAGACAACTTAGTCATAATTATAAAATTTTAGACTGTGCAAATGAATATGGTAAATAACATACTGCTTGAAAATTTGGCCTAATGGAAGAATTAACTTATTTATTTATTATAATTGGTTTATGTATTACATATCATGTATAATAATTAAAACTTGATAGAAAAAGACACACCATACATTTATAAGTATTAATATAATGTATGCTTACTACAGTTATTAATAATAATTATTTTAATTATTAAGTTATTAATTTAAAAAATCTTATAAACAGCAAGATTTAAAAAGTCAGTTGCCTGAGTTTTTTCAGGTACTGCTACATAATCACAATGGCAAACTAGTTGGTACTGTTGTTTGAATCAGTAATCACATTTTTTCTAATAGTTTGGGGTAGCCATGGTTTTGATCACCCAGTTACTTATAAGACTCCATTTTTAAGATCCGAAAACGTATAAGATGTAGTGCTTAATTACAGAAAGTGGCAATTTAGATACTAAGTATCGTGCAATATGATAGCTCTATCTGTAAAAAAAGAAAATAGTTGCCTTTATAGTATACACTACACCAGAAACTATATTTCTCTCTAACCATATCATGAATATGTCTGAAATCCTTTGGAGCAATTACATGAAATTGCACAATATAGCTGATGCTTTTGAACACTGAAAACACCCAGCTTTCTGACTTGTTATATTGTGCATCAGCATTCGTAGTACTGCAAGAAGCAATGGTTATAATATCAAAAACTAATACCCGTTCATATCGTTGTGTTTGAAAGTCCCTAAACTATAAATTATTCTTGGCTTAATGGTGCTTATATAATTTACACATAACCCATGTGCAATCTCTTGCAGTACAAATAGAGATATAAAAATAAAAATACCCTCAGTTTCTCTCAAATATAAGAAGCACCTAAGAGAATGAAAGGTAAGTACATGCTGTCCATATGGAAAACACGCTTATCAAAAAACCACTTACTCTTCTGTGAATTGTCACTTTTCAAGTTTATGTCTATAAACACAGTCACATTTTGTTGTCTCTAGACAACAAAAGACTAGATATAGCAGCTAAGCAGCTGCTACTTTGGACCCACAACACCCTGCAGAGATGCGAGCACCATAGGCAGACTGAGCAGTAGGATTGCAGCCTTCCAGCACATACAGAAATTTTCAGAAAGTGCTTTGCTTTATTAATGAAAATAAACATGAGAGATGCAAATTAATCACCCCTTTGGAGCAATGCAAATTCCCATATGAATTTGAGTCTGTAAATAAAGTTATTTAACTTTCTAAAGTCATTTTTTTTTCATATCATAAAACATATTCTGCAAAACCCTCTTCCCCCTTAAGGGGGCCTACAGGAAAGATGGGGAGGGACCCTTTATCAGGGAGTGTAGTGATGGGATGAGGTTTAACGGTTTAAAACTGAAAGAGGGTAGATTTAGATTAGATATAAGGAAGAAATTCTTTACTATGAGGGTGGTGAGACACTGGAACAGCTTGCCTAGAGAAGTTGTGGACGCCCCATCCCTGGAAGTGTTCAAGGCCAGGTTGGATGGGACTTTGAGCAACCTGGTCTAGTGGAAAGTGTCCCTGCTCATTGCAGGGGGGTTGGAACTAGATGATCTTTAAGGTCCCTTCCAACCCAAACCAGTCTATGATTCTGTGATTCTATGATTCCCCTAAAGTGAATGGAATTAGGTCTTCATTACCAAAAGAAAAAGAAAGACAGTGTAACTCCTGCTAAAAAGTGTAACGCCTGATGAAGCATGTCTCTATCCCAAGAATCTTCCCGACTTCTGTCACAGTACTGGAAAAGGAGTAGTCAGCATAGTTACTGAGGGGAGTTGAAAAATAGTCACAAATTTAATGTCATAACCAAGGGTCACATCCTTAGGGATTCACATGTCAGAGGCAACAATGGTTCAGTACTTAGATAACCTGGCC
>NW_008824930.1:3179014-3190619 GCF_000699105.1 Pygoscelis adeliae
ACAAAGACATGGCTTCTTACTCACACTTCAGATATGCTAATTCAGGGTCAGAGAACATAGCACTGTGGAAATGCTAGGTGATTTTTAAGTAAACAGACTTGAAGCCTGTACCTCTGCACCCAAAGAAGGAAGAAAGGAACCTTTTGGAGGTTATCATGAGGACCTGATGCATGAGAGTTGTAGGATGAAGACAAAGATTCACTTGTGTCACATGATAAACACCAAGTCATCTGAGAGTAATTCTGAACTACTGAAACTTTCTCTTCTGAAATAGTCTAGAAGACTGAAGTCCTTAGATCTTGTAGGTCCTAATTGCTGTGGCTAGGTTCACAGCAATTGTACCAGCGAGATCTACGCAAGCATGAGGGAAAGGCCCAGAGGAAAGATAAGTTTCTAAAATCCCCACAGCCATAAACTCTTCCCAGTGAATGCACAGCAGATTTTCCACAAATTTCACATTCAAGTATGTGGTAAGCGTATCAACTCTCAGTGGAGAAGCTCTGAAGTAGACACATTTCCCTTGAATAACCAGCAATGTCACATATTTTCCAGATCTTTTACCCAAAGCTATAGGAAGGAAAGAGCAGGCTGAAGTAGAGGATTTTGAAATCCCCAAGATGCATCTGATGGTCCCTCTCCTTACACTGAGTAGTGGATGTTACGAAGTTCTTTCTGTTAAGTTTGACAGATATCAGAAGGCATCAGTAATCAATCAAATTACTATTTGGTGGAAGCATCCAGAAAGCAATGAGATGATATGCAATACTCTGTAAATGCTGCTTGAGGAGGAAGTGACCCTCTTTATTAAGTCTCAGGAGGATTTTAAGTCATCATTGTACGTTTAAATACAGGCAAAGTGTCCTTTTTGGAAAGTGACATCGAATGATTGGAGCTTCTGATGATTCTTGTGGTCACTAAAGAAGGAGGTTATGTGGATGTGGAGGATAGTGTTTCAAGTGCAGGAAAAGGCTGTGTGTAAGACTCCTATATTCTATTTGTGTTATTCTGATGTGAGCCAGTGAGCTCACATCAGCTGTTATGCCGATTCCTTCAAGTAAAATGTCATATTGCTTTCCTCCTATGAAACAGCAGCCCTGAAATTGAGCTGCAGAATTTAGTCATCCAAGGAGGAACACAATGTGCTGGGAGTAACCACAAGTTATAGTAGATTGTAAATCGCAGATTGCGTGGATAATAGCAATGAGAGATACATAAAGCATTCCATTAAGAAGTACACTCTGTCTGTCTGTTCTTGCCCAGTGAGCAGAGGGAGCTTCCTTAGCATGAAAGAAGAGAAGGCATACTGAAGTTTACTCTAATTTTCTCCAGATACAGTTTCCTGGATGTCAATTTTATGGAATTTGCCTTTTACAAGATCCTTGTAATGCTTGCAATAATCTTCTTCCAGTCTTAGCAGAGTAGCTAAATACACATGAAGCTAGCAAGTGTTTCATCTTGATGGTAAGGTTCATGACTTTCTGAAACTCCTAAGGAATTATTTTTTTAATTATATCTGTTGTTTGGGCATAAAAAACCAGAAAAAATGAGCCTTAGCTCAGGAAATGGCCTTCATCCAATAATATAGTTTGTGTGGGTATCAATGCGGTGTATTCCTGTACTGGGAATACGCTTGTCACAGAAATGGCAAAGTTTAATACTGCCATGGAGGGAAGACACTGCCAGAAAAATATGCAAAAATATAGGGGGGAAAAAAATCATAAGGGGAAAAGAAACAGCATGTGGCTAAAACTGGAATACTCATTCTCCATCGGCTTCACTGAAATGTAAACAAAAGTAACAGGAAAAAGAAATGCAGAAATAAAGAAAATAAAAAGGAAAGTTGAAATAAATTACAACAAAAAACGAAGAACCCTATGGGAGAAGAGTCATGCAGGCAAAACTCACAATGCAAAGAGCGTGCTCTGACTCAGACAAGTACTTCAAAAGAACAGAGGTCAAATTGTTTGTTTACTGTTGCACTATTGGCATGAAAGGAGGCAGGGGCTGTCCTTTGCACATTGCTGAAGCAATAAGAAAGAGTCTTCAGTCTGAACACCAAGTATTGGTATTGAATCTACATTTGAATCTACATATGGGACAAAAATTCAAAAAAATGTATGTGCAATAGATTGAAAAGCTGTCTCCCCAGTTGAACAATTTCAGAAAGAAGTAAGTTAGCATGACTGGCAGTCATTTGGATGAAGCACTGAAGACTTCAATGCAAACTGACGAACATTCAAAACCAAGAAGCATTAAAAGGAAGTTCAAAATTAATTTAATAAAGCCAACTTTTTTTCTTTGACAAATTTCAGTTGTGGAAAAAGACTACAGTGGCACTTCACAGTTTACACAGCATGATTGGTAGAGAAGTCTGGAGTATGTTATAACAGCATTTGGTGCCCAGGGCAGGCTACTTACATTGCCAAATAAGCATGAACTAAGGAATCATAGACAAGAGGTATAAAAGCAGTACACTATCATTCATTAACAAGTTTTCATATTCAGAAATACAAGCAGAATAGATTTTGGACATAAGACAAAAAGACAAAAATTCGTATTTGTAAAACTCACAAATCTTTCTTCGCTAAATAAATTTCATCCATTTTAGGCTAGAAGATCAAGCTATTGGGAAAACATCCAATCAAACAGACAAAAAAATGGCAAAAACCAGTAAAGGTTCCTGAATGCAGGTCCCACACCATATCTTAAGCCTTGCATTGTTTACTTAGATACCCTAAGCATTTGAAACAACAGCAACTATGTATATGTAGCAACCTTGATTCCCATTCATGCTGCCCTTAACTTTTGGATGTATTTTTCTAACAGAATCTGTTGTAAATATGTAATTTATGCTTATAATTCCAGTAATAACTTTTATTCAAGAAATTGCCTCTGAAAAACAACCTGGCACCATGTCTCATGCTAGTCATTTTGCGCCATGAAAATCTTAGGCTCAAAGGAATCCACTTGCTTTCCCTGAAGTAGTTAACCCACTATTTAATACATCAACATAATGACACTCTTTAAATTCGTATCTATATCTATATATCTTGCCACTAGATCAGGATGACACCTGTAATTAAAACTTTATTTCCAAGTACAGTTCACAGTTTACATTGCACTGTTGTTTCGCACCATTCAGTCAAACTGCCCTGAGCACAATTTGTACATTTCTTGAAATAAAACAAGAAAACAATTGCTTTTTTAATAAGCTATGGGAAGTAAAAGAGTACATACGAGGGTCACACACCTACGTACTTTTAATGCTACTCTATTTTTAAAACATGCTCTGTTTTATTTATTTTGTGTAGTTAGTTGATTACCTTAGTATACACTTTAGAAGTCCAACAGAACTGCCTAAGTGAATGCAAGACAACTAGTTTAAAATCACTATCCACATGTTAGTACAAAATTGTTCTCTATCCCATAATCACCATTTCTTTGCATAATCTATTTTTTACTGATAATCCCGTATCTTACATAGATAGATGTGAGCACCAGAGTGGCTTCTCTAGCTCCCTGCATGCTGTAGCTGATATTCTGGCAAGAATAACAGATCTCCTGAGTTCTACCAGTTGAGATGCAACTTTGACCAAATGTTCCATCTAGCAAAGCGTGAACACACAGAGAATCAGGAAAGCAGATCTCGGGTGTTTGCTGGTGGCACTCCAACCATTGTAGCAAAATCCCAAATATTAACTATACCTTCTAGATCACTGCTCCAATCTTCATCCATTCCAACCAGCGAGAAAGCATAATTTTTGCCATACAACATTAAAATCCTGACTAGACTAGGAATATCCAAGTTTCTGAACTGAATCATAGGTTTCAAACATTTGGTTTCCAATTTTTGGCAGTTCGGACCTAAATCTCCCCCCCTCCTCACTCTCAGTTCTTTCATAGGGCTCTCTAAAACAAAATCAATCTCCTTCCCCTCTTTCAAGCTTCTATTTTCCGTGCACTTAACTCCTTTCTACTCAGTCCTTCCAATTTAAATTCTTGACTGTCTTTATAATCGCCCATGTTCCTTCCTGATAGCTTCAGCTCCCATACTGATGACCGCTCTGACCTCTTAGATGAATATCATCTCTCCTCATTGGACTTACAAATATGGTTTAGTGCTCGTAGTCAACAAAGCGGCCATTCGTTGCTTTGATTAGCTTTTCACCTAGGTCTATATCTAGTCTTTTGTTATTAGTTCTTCTTTATCCCTACCCAACTATCACTGTGATATCACTGATAGAATCACTCCATTTGTTCACATATTATTCTTCATTATTTTATGACTTTCAGATCATTGGTATCGATGATTCTTCCATCCCCTGTTGCCTCTTACCTGTCATGAGTTACCAGTTCTCTCCAACCTTCTAAAGCTTCTACAGTTTTGTTCTGCCTTTCCACTGTAATGTCCATCTTGCACTCCTTCAGCTCTGTATGCTAACAGCCACGATGCTAGTAGTGCACCAGCAGCCTGCTCACTTGCTCCATGACAAATTTGTTCTCTCATCCAAATGGCTAACCAAATGTATTTCTCAAGCTTAACTGACTTTCGTCTCCACTCCTTTTTGCTGCCTTTATTTTCCAACTCTCTACTCCTTTTATCTGAGTCTCTCTGTGCATTAATCACAAGAAAACAAAGAAAACATAATACAACATGAAATTAATTATCCTCTTAGCATTTTCTCTCTGATGCCTTCTATTTTTGCAATTCTGTCCTTTCCATCAATGGTGAAATTTTTACTGTCCTCTCTTCTTCTATAATCTCTCTACCTTGCACCAGTGACATCAGTTTGTCCTTCCTCCTGATCCACTCACTTACCCCAATTCTCTTTTTCAGTCTCTCATTCACTTTCAGATCTTTCCCAGAAAGTACACAGGAAATGTATTTTGCCTTTCCCACCACAGAAAAAAACCCACAGCTTTGACACCACTGGCCTCTCCAACAGCCTTGTTGTCCTTCTGTTTCTAAACTCATTAAGCACACTACTTAGAACTGATCGTAATCACTAGCTTCTACCCAGTGCATGTCACTGAAACGACTCAGAGCGTATCCAATCGAAAAGCCTATCTAGTCTAGTAACTTCTCCCTAGAAGCGGCCAAAAGTAGATGCTTAGGAAAAGAAAGAGTGTGAGAAGTACAACTACTATATCTAAGCTGGTGACTGATCTACTTTTCTGTTTCAGACTTCTCTCTCCTGTCGAAACTAAAATATTCATCTATTTGTACCACCTTTTGTATGGAACTTATCATACATTTAAGTTCATTAAAATCTCTAGGATTTTCATGTCCCCGCCTTCCTCAAGCAGTATGGATTCGTCCTCCAATCCATGAATCTGTTCTGTAACCCAGGCATTATCTTAAATTTAAATATCTATTTGGATCTTCCGGTTCACAATATTTCTAAAACTTGCGGGTGCTTTCTATGTAGCATATCTAAGACCATTCATATATAAAAATTTACTTTCTCATCATCACTTTCATCTTACGTCTCAATTACTGCAACACAGCTTTTACGCTCATGACAAATGTAATTTTCTCAGTGACCACAAGACTGCTTCAAATACAATTTTTTTTAGTCCACTACTTTGACCATGTTACTGCCCTTTTTTCTCCACTATGCTGGTTCCTCTCTTCCCCATCACATCAAATAAAAAAGACTTGACTTGATTTTTAAAGTCCTTCCAGGCTTTTACTGACATATTAATTACTTTCTAATGACTACTCAGACATTGAATCTCATTTCTGTTCAGTTCATGATACTTACCTCAGCCAAGTATTTTATTTTCTAGCAGCCCTTCCATACTGCCTTCACATTCAAAGGGTGCCTGCAAAGCTTCATTGTTTTCTTTTCAAGAGGCACCTTAAAACTCATCCCACTTGAGATTTTGCCAAAAATCATTGAGTTTTGCCAAAAACTCAATGATAATTAAAAACAGTTAGTGTACAGAGACCACTGGTTTTATATATCTTTATAGACTTGTCCCTTATCTCTTGTTCAAACTTCTTCGTAAATTTTCCGAGATTGGGACAACCCTTTTTGTTCTTTGTGTGTGTTGACATAGTGAATAGCACAATGTATCCTCCCGGATCTTCACTGCAAGCACGGTAACAGCAGCAACACTGGTAGACTGCTGGTAGTACATAGTGTAGTTTAAAAAGCACAATTGGAGATTTGAGCCTTCTCCCTTTCCCCTTCTTAGTTATGTCTACAAAAAATAAATGCTTTCATCCAGCTGAGCATAGTCATTAGCAATAACTTTTACTAAACTTTTACTACACATTTTTCCTGGACACTTGCCTCCATATCGAAGTATCTGATGAACTTGACTTTTGCACTTTTTAATATAACATGCATATACACACGTGCAGTCTGCTACAAAGTCTTGCTCATGCTTATCTAATTGATGCCAGTGAGATTACTCACAGGAGTGAGGACTACTCACATTAACAAAACTTGAAAAATTGAACTGTAATTCACAAAAACTGTTGAACAAAGTCATCTTTATGATGAGTATCTCAAATGTTAATAATTACAATTTGGGCCACTGAAAACCACTGAACTCATGAGCCACATTCCACCTCCAGTAACTAGATACTTGCTTAAATAATACTAAGGACAACCTTCATTTTTTCGTCTATATTCAGAAATCAGACCTAACGATTAAGAGTTTACGTTTTAAAATAACTGTTCGTTTTGTGATTTTCCTGATGTCAGAAAAGGTGTTGAATTGTCATGCAATTAACTTTTAAATTAGAACACCAACCTACTGTATTACTTTTGGAATAGGTCTAGCTCACCTAAAGTGCCAGAATATAATGTTTTAATGAACAGAAGCACAGGGTATATTAAACATCTAACATAATACTATTTTATGACAGACTACAGTAACAGTCTAGAAAAGGCTATTCTCTAAATATATTTACTGCTGACTTCTATAGGAATTATGGGGTTTAGCACCAAAGTATATTTTCTGAACCTCTGCATAACTATATTTGGCTTTTAAACATTATTTGTGAAACTTACGAGAATTGACATTCTTCAATATCCATTCATGTTTAACTGCAAGTCTAGTGAACTCATTTACTAACAGCTTAGTAATTAAATAGCACCAATAAAAATAAAGCAATCTGTTTATACTTCCTTTAGGAAGGAAATCTGTACAAATTATAAAAGCTTAACAAACCAATATAAAAAGTATTTCTGCTTGTGCTTTCTTTCTCTTTGTTAATCTAAAATGTAACTCTAAGTGGGTTTAATTTCCAAGTCAGACATTTAAAGTTTCTCCCTCCTTTTTAAGCTGTTTCAAAAGCTTTCCAAAACTCCCTGCCCAAACCAATATTTGTTCCATCTCCCCTCATTACAGTTTGGTTTTTTTCTAGTTATTTTTTAACATAACCTTGTCTATTATTGGATCAAATTCCACCCTGCTGTAAGGAGCAAGTCCAGCAATGTGGACGTGTGCTTTCATTGATGGACTACTGCAAGGTTAAGTAAGTCTTTCTGATATGATCCTGAGAAGGATACTGAAAAAATGGCTCAAGTTGCATTTCTCCGTGAAACACCATATCAAACGTCATCAATTTGTTTGTGTGCTCATCTTCCACTGTTAGCCCTTTGGTTAACCTATTATTTTTTGTGTTTTAAGATCTATTGCTATATTAAAAGTCTATGTGTTTCCAGGATTGGGTTCTTAGAAGTTAATTAAGTAGTAGTTGCTGAAATATACAAAGTGACACTGGAAAAATTTCTATTGGAATAGCCACTTACCATAGCAAATTTTGTTCCTTGAATGTACTGCCTCCAAAGAGGCCCCCCTTTGGGATTACCTTCCCTGCCATGAAGCAACAGAAACCATAGAAAATGTTAGATATTAAATGGAATATTCACATCTATTCCAATCTTCTGGAAGAAAACATAGAAAAATCTCCTACTTCTTAACTCCCTAATCACTGTTACATTCCATAAATACCTGAGGTAAAAGTAAACCTGAGGAGCTGGTGTAAATCTGCATAGACAATTCACTTGAGAAAAAATTATTTTGGAAAATAGCATCCTTTCTCTCTCTTATGACACTGCCTACACAAATCTATCTACTTTTACCAAGTAAAAGACTGGTAGAGACAATTCTGAGAACATGGACTGAGGGAGACTACTAGTTGTAGAGAGAGTGAAGTACTCCTGTCCAAATATTGTAACTCATGTAATGCAAGAAGTCTCGCTTGCTTGGGAACTTTTAAGTATATTAGCTACCTCAATGAAGATGTTGTAAACTACTTCTATACTGAAATGGTCTAACCCTTAGCTTTTTGCCAAACCTGACCAAAAAGTTACCTTAAAAAAGGCTTTTGTGTAATCCAGCAAAAGATTCAGAACCTGTCCAAAAGCTTAAACCAGGACAGCTGTTAAAAATGGCCAATACTATTATAGTCAAGAATATGGGAGAGGAGTGAGGGCATTTTAAGACTGATCACCCTTATAAAAATACACAGACAACTGCAGTTTTGAGAGTTCCTTTTAGATTCTGTAACTACAAGAGGAATATTCAGTGTAGGAGAATGAGAAAGGTACCACTGCATCCCTCCAAAGAGATGCGTGACCTTTTGGATGTCAGGAGTTTGACCCTAGGAATGTATGTCTAACTTATTATTTGAGCATGCAACTCCATGAAATCTTTTTGTATGCTATTTTGTCAAGAATAAAAAAAGAGAGACTTAAATAATTTCCATAAAAAATGAAAGACAGGGTTAAGAATAAATCAAGTGTTTTTTAAGCTATCGAAGGCAAACATGAACTTAGTTTCCCCCCCCCCCTCCAAAATGTGCCATAAGTCATGAAGAGAATGGCATTTAACTTTTGGCTCTTCAATTTCTTTCTACTTCACTTGTAGCTTGGCCAAACATTGCTGTCTACTGTGTCACCTACTGACACTTTCTTTCTTCTTTGCTTCTGTTTTCCACAGAAATTGAATAGTTGTTCTTCAAACTGGGGCTTGATTCTGTTGTCCACAGATAGGTGTCTAATGACATTTCAGATGTCCTTTAATATCCCACTTGGCCTCCAGCTGCAGTTCCAGAGTCTCTCCTAAGTTGTGTCGTATCTGCTATCTTGTGTAGATATTTTGGCTACCTTGGAACATCTCAAATAGTACTAGATGCCTCTTTGCAGGCAACTGTGTCATGCCCTTGCTGTCAAACAACTATTTTCAGAGACTATCATTGCAAACTGTTGATAATGATCTAACCTTTGCTAGGAAAAGGATGCGATTGCTGTGGATATACAGGAAATAGATGTTTTTAAAAGGTTAAAAACAGCCAAAAGGATCAAACAGAATCCCATGCCAAACCACCAGATAAAGTCTATGTAGAAACAGAATCTACCACCTTCATTTTCTGGAGTGTTTTACAAATCCCTGACTTTTTTACATCATAAATGTTCTATCCAGGAAAGCTTATCAAAAGTTTCCTTTGTGGATTCATAAAGAAAAAAACTTGAAGTCACAACTGGCTCTGAAAGTACTTGCACCTAATCTGAACAGCTGTAAGCAAATACTCCAGATATCCTACATCCAAGGAATGCTTATCACATTCACACAACTGCCGTTACCATCCAAGCATGTCTTTTCTATAAAACTCCAATCAAACTCAGGCACAGAAAAATGACCCGAGTGCTCTGGCCTTTGAGAGCTCCATCATCTCGGAGCTCATAGGATCAAAACTAAAAAAAAGATACAATTATCTTACTAAATGCATTCCTCAGATGTACGAAATACAATTTCTAGGATGGAATTTTAAGCCTCTCAAGAATTCTGATATGCAAAGTGGTATTAAGGCTTCCCTAACAGATCTGCTAAAGCTTTGAGTTTCCCCTCCCCTCTCCCTGAACATGCTACCACTATAATATTCTAACTTCCAGCTGCATGTTGTGATGCTGTTAAAAGGGAGCTGTGAAAAATGTTACTGCACATTTCAGCTTCTGCAACAACTATTGGTGGACAAAACTTACAGAGCGTTCTGCTACTCTGGATTGTGCCAAGACTGAAAAGTCACCTGATTTTACTTTTTTACAGCAGATGAATACACAGGCAGCAGAAGTTTTCTTTGCCTCTCTCCTCTGGACCCCACGCTTGAAGAATGAATGAAATCAACCTTTGACTGAGTCTTTAACAAAGTATAAAGACACGTTTAAAGTTTAGAAAGTGAATCAGGGAGATCCAAGTTGTTCTGTCATGTCTCAGTAAGACTTATCTAATTAGAGAATTTAACAACCTCTGAAGACCATTTCTATGGCAAGCCAAAAGCTAGAAGAATGTAACAGAATCAAATGACTGTATGTTTTAATATGTAACTGGTCTTAAAAACTAACTTCAAGTAGGTGCAAGTGCTAACTGGTGAAGCATATAGGCTCTTCCACTGTATTTTCCAGAAACCTTGAAATAAATGTTAAGTTTATTTCATCATTTTGTTTTTAAAAATGATGGGAAAGACATATTTTTGAAAACAAACAAACAAATTACCTGGCAAGGCTTCTTCATTTTAATTGCTATAACATGGTATCTGTAACAGCAGAGTTCACAGGTCCATGACCCTCTTTCACTTATCCACTTTAACAGGCAAAGCTGATGCGTGTATCGTACTGACCCATCGCAGCGGCAAGGATTTAATAATTCACCCTGAAAAGGCAGCACAGAAACATTAATTTTAAAGGACTCTTTTATGTACATGTATACTCAGTACAAAAATATTTACAGGTCTGTAACAATGAATGGGTCTCTATTTCAATACGTGAAAAAACATGTATTTTTGGCTATAAAAATTCTCAAAAATTAAACTGTCTTAAAAACATCTAAGTGCTTCTAATGAGTCAAAGCCCAGTAACTGTCTATGCGTGCATATGTACATATGTGAAAAAAGTGAAAGATTACCATGCATCAAACAACAGTAGCATTAGCGCTTTCAAATACCTCAAATGGTACCGAAAGTGGTTAGATGCATTTCTCCAACAGTTATCTGCAGTCATCACTAGGAAAGAAACGGGTGATGTCACAGAGAACCGTGCTCTTGGAGCAGGGTTCTGCGCTGTCCAGCTAGCCAGCTGTCAGGCAGGATCTCAGATAACGTAACTAAACACTTCCCCCAGTAGCTCACATATTTCTATATTATACAAATCGGCTACTCTCTTCTTTCCTTGAAAAGATTTTTTTTAAGCTAAACTACAAGACAAGCTATAAAATGCCAGTTACGGATCCATTGCTGATATTGTTCCCAGTAATGTAATGACAGAGAAGATACTCGGAGGTCTTCTCAACATTACCTGTAAGCTAACGCTCTCATTTTAAAGTCAAGTAGACACCCGAGAAATTCGTACTGTTCAAAGTCCCCGAGGGGAGAGCCAGCGAACGTGATGGCAAGAAGATGTACAGTGTGCAAGCCAGCCACAGCAAATCTCTGGTTTCTCCCAAAGCTCTGCGCCGACTCAGAATTGCCCCGAGCGTTTGTCACAACCGCCTCGCCCAGCAGCTGAGGCTCGCTACACCCATCTCACCGCCGACACAGAGGAGGGCTCCTCCTGCCAGGGCGCCGGCCGCCCCCCCCCGCGGGGCTGCG
>NW_008824930.1:3192756-3193284 GCF_000699105.1 Pygoscelis adeliae
CTCCGCCGCCACGGGGGCGGTTAGCTTCGCGCGCTGTCCTTCCTTCCCTTCATGGTAGCGTCGCCGTCGTCCTCTCCCCCCTTGGCCTTGGGTCTGGCCCCAGCCATGAACTGTCGCAGGTTGTCACGGCACCCCGGCGCTCACGGGGCTCCTCAGCCCTGGCACCCCAGTGGAGGGCCTGACCCTTTAAGGGTTGCTTACAGATCTTTACTGGGTTTTTCGTTGCAAAAGATTGCTCTTGTAAAAGCTCAACAGAACGAATATTCAACAGTTGTTCTTCGGGTGTGAAACTGTCCTCCCAGTCTCCTGTGGCTGGCTTCCCCCCCCCAAATTCAGCACATCACCTCATTTTCAAAATTAAATCTGCTAAAAGCATCATGATGAAAATCTTCTAAAAAAAAAGCCCCACAGTGGTTAGAAACTCTTTAAAGTTTGGCTGGGGCTGGTAAAGGAAAGCATGTGTGAATTTCAGCATGAAGTAGAACACCAGTGCACATTTCATCTCATGAAAATGAGAGGAACTGTCTG
>NW_008824930.1:3193298-3201739 GCF_000699105.1 Pygoscelis adeliae
GAAAAAAAAACCCTCAAAAAACAATTGTGCAGCCATATGCTCTTCCCTAGCCACATTTAGATTCAAAGTGTGATGAAATCACTCGTCATCTTCATTGGCTGCTTCATACGTAGTCTCAAGATGAGGATGTACCTGGATGAGCTCAGCCACTGATAGTAGTGGCTGTCTTGGTGTGGACATTTTATTAGAAGACCGAAGAAGCACACAGAACCAAAACAGCACTCCTCAGCCCGTGATCACGCGGCTGTCACGCTCTCTGGAGAGGCTTGCTGAATATACATCAAACACCTGGTCCGACCTTTCGGCCTGGCTGGAGACCAGCTCAAGCAATAAGCTGTCTGCAGAAAAGCAGCAGCCCCGTATTGCAGGAGAGACATTCGAACTAACTGGGGCAAGGTGCAGTTAAAGCCCTTTTGGTCCTCCTACAGTCTGCATCTGTTATGGAGGCCATGCGGTAGATACATTAAGGACAAAGAATACCACCACTGTTCACAGCATTGCTCTTAAAAAGCGCGTATTCAGAGGTTGTCTTCCTGTAGTGGAATAAGAGGTATGTGTCATTATACCTTTTCTCATCACCCACTAGTGCCCATTCTCATGAAAATCTTAGTTCTGATGGCTCTGCATTAGCTAAGCGCTGGCCGTTCAGCTTGGCATTAGGACAAGATGCTCCAACCCTAAAATTACTGTTGTTCACAAGGTGGTTGTTAAGTAGGTAAGTAACATGGATTCGTCCAGATGTGGTAATGTAAAACAAAAAATGCCACGTTGACAGTGACATTTTCATGAACTACAGATGCTGTGGAGTTAAGAAATTCTTCTACGTACAATTTTTTCATAGCAAAGTAATACCTGAAGGGGTTGCCAGGGAGACTAAACAGAACTGGAGACAGAATTAATCAAATAGTCTAATTCTAAGGAAAGAAGGGGCAATCACAAACAATGAAAAAAGAGGAAATGTCAGTACAAACAGATGAGTCCAAAATACCGGGTAGAAGAGAACTAAAGCAGAACCAGAAGGAAAAGACAGGGGAACTAGAGTAGTGAAGTGAGAAATGAATGCTAAAAAGTTACTCATCTGCATCAGAGGAACACAGCACACCCTTGCCATTTGCTGTATGTAGGGGGTTATGCCATTTTTCTTTCTCATCCTTTTGTTCGTCAGCAAAAATTCAATAAATAACATGGCTCTTGGAAAGGATATAAGGAGAAGATAAAAATGTCAACGCAGAAATGGAATGACTTCTTAATGTCAGGAAAAGAAAGATGTGACTACAGAGGATAATAGAGTTTGTTAAGAAGGTCAATCTTTTCTACTTAATCCTGCCCAAAATAAATGTATAACATGACTCTTAAAATGGAACACGCCTAATACGAATTAGAAGAATGTTTATTTTACATATATGTAATTAACGTGGAGAGCTGATTGCAAGTGGGAATTTCATAGACATGAGTTTTTTAATACATCACCTGTTTGCATGTCTACCAACAGCTACTGGCACACCAGATAAAATAAAATTGCAAAAGCTATCGATCCCCACGTTTCGGAGTGCATTAGAGTTGTTCGGCATGCTGGGGGTGGAAGGAGATGCCGACAAAAGAGCAGAAGGGGTGGAGAACATTATATAACACAGCCTCCAACCAAAGTGGTGTTCAGCCTTCTGCTGAGCGAGAGAGGGGGACAGGAGCCAAAAACAAAGATTGAAACAGAAAGAAGAAAAATTTAAAGCACGGAAGGATATTCTGCTTCGTAACAGCAGTAGTGTAGGTGGTTGGGAGAAAGAAAAAAAGAGAAGCTGAAAACAGGAAGAATTAATTTGTGATTAAGACGGTGAACTGGAGCTCATGGGATTTATGTTCAAGCCCAGCTTTGCTAGGCACTCCTTGAACAACCCTGAGCAAGTGGCCTCAAGTGGGCTGAACACAGGCATCCGGTTACCTAAACGCAGGCAGCTAGTCGTACTCCCAGCCGGGTGTCCAGCAGCCTCCGGAGGACTGTGGCTGTCCCATCTGCCATCTCTTTTGGCAACAGTGGGACCTTCAAACTGGCACTAGACTCCCAGGTGCAGGCACATCTCCCTTAGTCTCTCTCTGTCTTGTTCTCAACATAAAACTGAAACGATAATGTTCGCTTTCTCTGTTCTTATTCCTGCCTCTTCCATTAGATTTTGCAATATTTTACTGGCAGATTCAGGCCATATTTGTACAGTCTTGCATCCTGAACAGTGATACAGATAAAAATAACACCGAGGTAATAAGACCGTGGGACAGTGAAATGAATTGCGTTTTCAGCAGGCAATGGAAAAGGCAGGGGAAGTACAACCCCTGAGGGAATGGAAGTTGTCTCTCCTCTACTTTGCTCTCAGTTCTGCTCCAGGTACATTCTTTTTCCCACTACGCCAGCTCAGCACTATGCAATTTTTTCCCTCCAAATAAACTAACGGAAACTCAAGCCCAGTTTTTCACCTGAGGACAACCAGCTGTAGGTAGAACATCCAGGAAGAAAAAACAGAGAAAGGTGTTTGAACGGAGGGGAAATGTTCAGGGAATGGACAGAACAGGGCTTTTTTAAAAATCATTATTATCTGTCAAGATAAACACTGTAAGTAAAGTTTTATGTACGGAAGAGGTTGCACGGGAATAATGTATGCAGGTAACAAACTACTCGGGGGGTATTATAAGAGTGGAACCACTGTGTTACTGCACGTTTAGAAACCGACCCCTGTGCTTTTTTTTTCTCAGAAAGTTTCCGTAATGCATTGGCCTGTACCATAAACACAGTAACAGAACAGCTCAGTGATGGGTTTGTTCCATTTTGCTGCTTCCTGTATCTCTGAAGAAAACAAGACGATATAGTTTTAAAATATTAATAAAGGAGTAAAGAGAGCAATTGCCAGTGTATTACATTCAAAACAAAATACTAATGAGAGAGTAGAAAGTGAAATCTACTTAAATAATAATACAGACACATTATTATTCTATTTACTGAATAGCATGTATATGCCCCTTTCAGAATAAAACTCAGGTTGGTGGAGATCACCTCTAAACAAAAATAAGGCATTTTGGCTGTAAGCAAATGCTTCAGTTTAATTTGAAATGCGCTTTACACGTTTAATGCAACATAAAATATGCTTCTGAGTAATACCCCCCTGTGTTAAATTTCCACGTTCAACTTTATTACACTAAAAGATCTGCGCAGATGGTTAATAGCCGTGCTAGTGACTGGGTAGTATTTGCTGGTTCACTGAATGTGCCTGATTTTTGTTATGAACACACACTCATGCTGCAGTCGAAGCTTTTACAGTTATGCCAACCAGTTAAAATCTCCTGCAGACAGAAACCTACTGTCTAATGAAAATCTTTATTTTCACATTGCTCTCTTGCTTTTTTGGAAATGTGTACCTAGGTTCCTATCCAACCTGCTATTGCTCAACACTGATACATCTCTACATAGCAAAAGCGCGTACTCTTAGCAGCTACTGGCGTTTCTTCCTCAAACCTTCACAGGGATTTCCCGTCCATGTTGGGGCCCTGAGCGCATCCCCCCCTCACAGAGGGTTGGTTCCCGGGGGCTCAGGGCTAGCTCAGGGACAGGGCAGCCACAGGCTGTCCCCTTCCTTCCTTCCTTCCTTCCTTCCTTCCTTCCTTCCTTCCTTCCTTCCTTCCTTCCTTCCGTGACTGGGGATGGCAGGGGAGGCACAGATGGGGCCAACCTCTGCCCATGGGAGCCACTTTTAAGCTGAGCCTCTGCCGTTTGGCCCCCGCTTGAGCTACAGCTCCCGCCATGTGCATAGGCCGTGCCTGGCCATGGCCACACCAGCCTGGGACTGCGTCCCATCCTGGCCTCATCCCCATCCCCAGGGAGGTGCCTGATGCCCGGGGCTGGGGCTGTCCCTGTTCCCCCCGGCTGCCCTGGCTGCCAGGCCCTGCCGTCACCCACCCAGGGAGCCCCCGGCACTCCTGGCACAGGAGCCCGCAGTGCCCTGATGGCTCTCTGTAACGCATTTTCTTCTGTATGGTCCAAGAAACGGTGATTGGCATCCTTTCCCTTTTATGGGAGACTTATGAAAACATGCATCCACTATTTTAATGTGCTTTCAGATACTTACATGGATGATGATATAGAAGTTTCAAATTTTTATTTTAATATAATTTTTCTTCTTGGAATATTATCATACCATTCATAATTACTATGTTTTACTTACTGAATTCCTGTCTTATTTACCAGTATGCTGTTTTATTCAGAGCTGCTAATTTATTTTTAAAACATTTGAAACTACCTATGATTAATTTTTTTCCACCGTGAAATATTGCTTCCTGTGAAATACAGTCTCCCTTTTGATCTTTAACTGTTTGGAAGTATTTTTTTAACGTTTTTCCTTGTACCAGTTGTTGAGGGGGAAAAAAAGGCTTAGTATGGCTTCCAGAATGAGGTAATCTTTGTTTGCAAATAAATTTAGTTCCTTGGTTTATTTTGGAAATAGATCAGCTGTCACAGATTCTAGAGGGCGGCATCACTGAGTTCAGTTTATTGAAACAGAAATGACAGAATGTCAATTAGCTTTTCCATTACATGTTATGTGAACAAAAGCTACTGCGCAAGGCCAGAGTGAATTTATTTTAGTATCAGCTGTACAGATCCCTTTCTATCTGTTTACAAAGAAAAGAAAAATAAACCTTTTTTTTATAAACTGTCCAACGTTTGCAGCAAGGCAGTGAGATGTGGCTTCTACTGCTGAAATGCCTTCTGGGGGATACCACCGTGGTCTGAACCCTGGTGTGGTCAGCACTTCAGTACACACAAGGCAGGAGAGAGGACTTCCCCTAAGCAGCTGCAGGCGAGAAGGAAACACAAGAGTGAGTTTGTGACGGTGGGAACTGGAGCTCGTCATACTTACATCAGGGTGTCAAAACTCACATCAGATACCCATTAAATGAGAATGGATGTTTTTCTTGATAAACCAAACCACAAAGGGCAACAAAATATGTATTTTGCTGAAATATTTTACAGCTATTTATGTGGAGAAAGGAAAAGGGCATGCATCCAGATTTGAGAGGTTCATTCCTGGCTGAGGAAGCATTGGTCTGATTGTTTCTCACACCATAGGCAGTTCTCGACTGTTTTGTCTCCAAGGGCGCAATCTCATTCTGGAAGTAAAAATACGAGCCCTGTTATTTGAACTGAAGACAGATCTTCCACCCTTGATGCAGCAGCAGTTGTAAACCTCTCTGTGTGGTCTAAGCCATAGAAGGTGTCACAGCTATGATGAATCAGTGTAACTTACAGAATTACCTAATCTAGTAAGTGTTTTCTGAGAAACTGTGGCAAAAACGCAAACTGCCAGGTTTGCCTCTAGTTGGACCGAGAGTTTTGCAGTTCTACCAGAAGTGACCTCTGGAAGTTATCAGTTATCTGTTATATAGCTGCTAAAAAGAGACCAACTCCTGCAGATATGAAACTTTGCTTCCTAAGGGGTTCAAAAACATTAATGCAAGTTGATAAAAGAGCTGGAGATAGAATTTATCGTTTCGAGGTTGCAGCTTGAGTGTGCTTTTCTGTGAAATAATCTCTTGTTCTCCTTACCTTACTACCCACCAGCCCTCTCAAAAAGAAAAAAGAAAAAAAAGAAAAAACTATCTCATGAGATTGCCCATGTGTATTGGGAGCCAAAATTCTGCTGCTTTGATAAACTTGTAAGAAAATACATAATAGTCACCACAGGCCATGCTGGATTAGATTAGGAAGGTGTTACATCACTGAAGAGGGTCTTCTAGTTCTTACAAAATCCACTGTATTTGCCAGTTAAATAATCTTGTTTCAGAAAGACAGTTATATAAACCAGAAGAAGTGACATCTTTTATGCTTCTTAAAGGGGAAACAGTAACTACTCCATTCTCGCTGATCCCACAGTCCTGCTAGATGACTACCTTATCAAACTGAGATGTTAGGTAAAGCTGTTATTTTAGCTTTTTTTGTCTTTGTTTTCTTCCTCTGAAGGCACTTGCAGAAAATGTGAGGTAATGCAGGAGCATGTCATCTGGTGTGGGAAAGGAAAAGGAAATGGTTGGTTTTGGTGGAAGCTCATGAGTGTTTAATCAAGGTCTGTGGCCTGAAATCTATAGTAAAGGAAATGTAGTATTTCCTGTGCATTGGGGATCAGTCCTGGAGGTGAGCGTTGAGTAGAGGCTTATGCAGAGGAATGAAGGATAGTTTTTAGGAAGGATTCTTTATTTATGGCACTGTGGTACTTTGCAAGCAACGTAGGACAGGTCAAGGACAGAAAAGGGAACATGGACATGCCTACAGTGCAGTAACACCCGGAGCTGGCGTGTGGCAAGGGTTACTGTCGTTCATTGAACTTCGTTCATGCATGTACTCCCAACACACCAAGTACACAAAGGGTACAGCACAAATCTGTTGCATACCTGCTTCCTTCACTGCACACTTTTCACTTTCACTACAGGAAGGCTTGCTAGGGACAAGTGTTCTTGCTAGCGGATATAGCTTCACACTCAGAGTCTGCAAGGTTACTGAGGTTACTGCAAAGAGAAATTGGACAAAATATGCTAAAGAGCTGCAGAACCGGTGGTTCATTAAGTGCCCCTCCCTGGTGAACTGTGAATTGTCCAACCTGAAACTGAACCTGAACACTGAATTGAATAAAATCTCCTGCAGAGATGAAGGCATATGTAGTCTTAACTACATATGTGACCCTTTTGAAGCACAGCTGCAGGAAAAGGATAGACTGCAGGTTAGTCCTGCAACCAGTTTGAACATTCCCTGGCTGCTAAAACTGCAAAGTGAAACATGCCTGAGTGATATTGGACATTGTGGAGGCACTGGGACAGGCTTCAGATCCAGTGGCAGACACTTCAGCAAAAACTTTGTGTGCTCACATGAAGTCTGTGTCCTTTGGACGCAAGCTATCATTGCATTCCTCTGAGACATTCACACAGCGCCTGCAGATACACCATAGGTCCTGTAAGAAACCTGTGCCCTTCTGGGGCAGCATCTCGGGGTCTGGAGATCAAGCAGGATACCGAAGGGCATTCAAAATGGCACCAAATACCTATGTGCATGCAGCTAATTAAAACCTGAATCAATCACCTCTAGAGAATTAGGAGTGGGGCAAAGTCAGACTGCACTTAAGTGCATCTCAACCTCTCACTATTTCTCTAGACTTCTGGAGAACTAAAGCATTATCGTTCCCATTTCTGTTTTGGCACAATTCCTTTTCTTTCTGTCATTTAGGGTGGCGATGGTAGAGAAGGAGATACGTGGGCAATGCTAAACTGGATGAACAGATCCTGGATACAACTTTAAAATGTTCCTAGATTAAGCCTATTGCTAATCATGAATGTACAATTAGTGAACTTGACCCTTGTTCTCCTGGTAACAAACACTTCTTTCTGGAACAATTGCTTGAAGCAGCAAGCAATTACCTTCTTCTGTACATTTGATTACTAATGTCTTACCAGAACAATAAAAAACAAGTCACTTCTCTTCCAGTCTTCATATTATAATTTCATTTCTGCTGCCAAAGCGTGCTTGGCTTCTGCTTTGTATATTCGATGTGCAGCTGTGGTAGGAAGCCACAAATAGCAGCACAGCGTCTGAAAGAGCTGTGCTGCCAAGGGTAAAAAGGACCCTGCAGGGCAGCTATTCTGAGGGAGCCATCCTAACTGTTTGGAAAGTAGCAAATCATGTTGTGATGAGAAAGGTGCAGAACTAACTAGAAAAGTGTTCTTTTTCCAACTTTTCCCATTGCAGGAAAGGAAGTGGCTTTTGGCCAACATACACAAAACAAATCGGTACCCTTTCTCAGTAGTTTGAAAGGCAGCCATGGGCTGCCTTAGCTGCGTTATATATTTATGGAGGCATGATGCAGTATGGAGGTATTATAGAATCATAGAATAGTTTGGGTTGGAAGGGACCTTTGAAGGTCAGCTAGTCCAACCCCCCTGCCGTGGGCAGGGACATCTTCAACTAGATCAGGTTGCTCAGAGCCCTGTCCAACCTGACCTTGAATGTTGCCAGGGATGGGGCATCCACCACCTCTCTGGGCAACCTGTTCCTGTGCTTCACCATCCTCAGCGTAAAAAATTTCTTCCTTATATCTAGTCTAAATCTACCCCCCTTTAGTTTAAAGCTGTTCCCCCCTGTCCTGTCGCAACAGGCCCCGCTAAAAAGTTTGCCGCCATCATTTTTATAAGCCCCCTTTAAGTACTGATAGGCTGCAATAAGGTCTCCCCGAAGCCTTCTCTTCTCTAGGCTGAACAACCCCAACTCCCTCAGCCTTTCTTCATAGGAGAGGAATTCCATCCCCCTGATCATTTTTGTGGCCCTCCTCTGGACCCGCTCCAACAGGTCCATGTCTTTCTTATGCTGAGGGGTCCAGAGCTGGACACAGTACTCCAGGTGGGGTCTCACCAGAGCAGAG
>NW_008824930.1:3202016-3232131 GCF_000699105.1 Pygoscelis adeliae
CCTGCTGAGGGTGCACTCGATCCCACTGTCTATGTCATTGAGGAAGATATTAAACAGTACCGGTCCCAATACGGACCCCTGCGGGATGCCACTCATCACCAGTCTCCATCTGGACATTGAGCTGTTGACCACTGCCTTCTGGATGCAACCATCTAACCAATTCCTCACCCACCGGACAGTCCACCCATCAAATCCATACCTCTCCAGTTTAGAGAGAAGGATGAACCTGAAGGATGATTATACCATATATTGCTGTTTATTTTTTTACCTGCTGTAATAGATAAGGGACACTTACAAAGCAATCAATCTGTAGGATGCCTTAGGATTAACTAAAAGGGTTTTTTTCATCATTTACAATAAGGATGGACACGTGGTATTTGTTTAACTGAAGAACCTTATACACTCGAGGAAGGGAAGCATCCTTAAGTTGTGCATACTAGAAACTAATTGCTCTCCCTTATTGAATTAGAATGCATGAATATGCATGGGCAGCCGTGTCTGTCTTCAGGTGAAATAGGGCAGCCTTTATAAAGCTTACACGACTGGCTGTGGGCTTTTCAAATTCTGCACGTCTCAGAGCCTCCTGTCTCTTTTTAGCCAAGTGCTTGAAGCATAGCACTACTTGAAAGGTAAGCCTGGGTGTTTAATTAAAAACTGAAGAAAGGTGTTTGAATACGTTAGCTTAAATTTCAGCCCTGTATCTGTTTTCTTCTCATAGATGCTTCTCCTGACAGCATCAGCTCTTTGGAAATTGGTTTGTCCTTGTTTATTTGTAATAAGCACTCCCAACTCTCTCTTGATAATATTGCAATGAATTATTCAGAAAGTGGAGTGAGTTGGACGATTTGGTCCAGAGTAAATCCTAATGCCCAGTGATTTTTATCTTTTTATGTCTGGGTCATGTTCACCTGAATCACAGGGAAAATGAGTTTTAGCATCTTTAATAAAAAATGTTCCCTTGGGATGTATACCCAGTTTGCAATGATTGTCAGTTACAACAGCTGATACAGATACGAGAAGTCAACAGCTAACCTTAATTAGCACTTTAAAGCTGTAGATCCTGGGAACAAAGTTCAGCAGTACAATTAACTGATCTTTCTGCCTGTTTATGTACTTTATCTTCTCATGCCCATACACATTCACTAGTAACTGATATCAAACAAAAAACATTGTGCATACATTCTTCTCCAATTGCATGCCATTATTGACTTTTTATCAGATTTGATATTGCATTTTGAATAAACATGAAACTGCAGCAAAAAGATCTCTAAGGGATTCCAGGGCAAGTACATGAACAGAAGCCTGTGGTAACTTCAAATATTCATAGGAATGTAGGTTTCAACAAGCCAGAAAAGATCCAGAGTCTAAATGCTGAAGTGGCGTGCCTCTGGCAATGGTCTTTAATTATCTTTCAAAGAAAGTTTACAGGGCTTATTTCCACACTGCGTCAGGCCTATCTGGGTAAAAACATATGCTCAAATGCTAGTCATATGGGTGATCTGCTCGTGCCCTAAAGCACTAGATTTGCTTTCCAAAGTCATTCTAATATGAGTTTGCTCTTCTTATTGCTCTCAACCACACTCATTTAATCTCCTCTTTGATACTTAGGAGAAAAGTCAATCAAAAAATGAGATTCCTTTAGCTCAGTGTTTCCACATGATTCCCCCCTATTTATCTATTTATTTTTCATTAATACACTGGCTTCATTATAGGACATGAAAAATTCTAGTGACATAGAGTTTAATTACTGTACTTTTTCTCAAGGGATCTTCATTGTAATCTGTATCACTACTATTACTGCCTTAACTAATAACTAAAAGAGGTCATGTTCTAGGTTAATAGCCTGCAGCTGCAATGTAGAGAAATCTGCAGTACTAAATACTGCTATCTAAATAAACTATCTACATCTAATAGTGGTATTCAATGGGGGTGAGTATTTGCACACAGATGTTGACATTAATCTCAAGTGCCAGTTCATTTCACTCTACTTGAGTTTATTGTATTTGCACCTACATTGTAAAAAATAATTCTTTCAAGCTGGGGAATTTCTGAAGGTGTCCAGCTGGAGAGAAAGGTGTCCATGAATTACAGGTGGTCTCAGCCATCTTGACAGTCTTCACTTCAGAAACTTTTACATTCACTGCCGAAATAGACTTTGTCAAGACTTCTTCATCTGTCTGTTCGAGGGAAAATAAATCACAAATCCCACTTTGACTTCAATAATACTTTCAAATTTTTATCAGGGACACTGACAGTGTCCAAAATGATGCTATACTCAGAACTTGCAGAGTACAGCATAGTCAGTCTGCACTTCCTTTCCTATCAAACCTAATAGACAAATATCTGTATATATCTGCTCAGCTATCAGGAGGGGGCTTATAGTGAGAACTTCATGGGATAAAAGAATTGTCCTCCTATATCTAACATGCCTGTCTTGCTCAGTCAAAACAGTTCTCACAGTCTCTTGCTTGTGCCTTCACAATTCATTATTATACAAACAAATGGAGTCTTTGTTGTATAAACTGTACAGCATGACCACACTAATATAGATGATAAAGCCACTAATGACTCTTGCATTTGCATTTCATACATGAGAAACAGATGTAGGGAAGTGCAAGAAACTGACTGGAAATTTCAAAATAAAACTTCTATGCCCATTAGAGTTATCCTTTAAGGTGGTTTGTTTTTTGTTTGGGTTGTTATTCTTTTTATTTAGCTAAAAGAGTTATAGGATTTTTGGTTTGCATAGTTGTATGTTTTAATGTCTTCTGAGGAAGAGCTGCCACCATTTCTTTGTTTATACAGGTATTTTGCAATCCAGAATTCCAGCCATTCTACCTAGTGGCGCATCCAGAAACTGTTACTGAGATGAAAACATAAGACTGTTGGAAAGGTGCCAGAGAATGGCACTGAATTAAGAAAGAATGAAATAAGAATGTAAAGAATGGGAGCTATGTTGCCCATGGAGAGGGAGTGGGTTATTCTTCATGCCTACTAACAATGGTCCTAAATGAGTCCTGACACTCAGATGTCCCACAGTTCTGGATGTCAGCTTTGATGATGATCCCCATGCAAGCGTGAGAGCCATGTTACTACAAGCCTCTCTGCAAGTGTCTACCTGAGACTCACAAACTTTGCAGCTCACTGCTTCCCCACACCCCTGCTCAGCTACCTCGTGTGTAGCCTGGTCAGAGTCTGAAACTACCTCTAGCTCTGTAGGAGAGACAACTCCACCAGCAGCTGGTGGGCAGACATAGACCTTAACCACTGCACAGTTCCCACTCCACAGCAGGAGAAACAAGTATGAAATGAAAATAAGAAGGGCACTGCACCACTGATCTCCCTTGTCTTCTGGTTTTGGTATGTTTTACAGGTTGCATTTTGGTACGTAAAAAGCACAACTCATTACTGTTTGCAGCCAGCTGATTTGTCTGCCGTGTTCTTTTCCTTTCCTTCCAGAAATTATTCAAGGCACACAAAACTATGATTGCCTTCCACCAACAATTATACCAAAAATCCCCCCCAAATTATTAAATTGGCATTACCCTCTTTGGCAAATGTTGGAAAAGAGCAAATACTACAAGAGCTGGTTTTGTGGCATGCTACGTAATCAAGCAAGCAAGCATGGAGACTAACACAATATGTGAGATTTTATTCAAGTAGAGATTAGCATTCTCGTTGTCTGAGAAGTTCAGAAATGCAGCAGAGAGAATAAGATATCAAGAGTATCATTTTCCCGGGCAAAGCACATACAATTCTACTGGATTATTCATTGAAATCATTGTACCTGGCACAGAAACGAGCACATATGGCACTGCAAATTTCCTTTGCCCCCCAGATCCCAGTGTAATATTATTTATATGAGAACTTTCTGGTTATACAAATTAGTCTGTCGATTTCCAGAACTTTCACCATATGGAAAGAGTCACTTATAACTTTACAGATGTTGCACAGAGCACAGATGGCCACACACACAAAAATGGTATTTGTAACATTTACATCCCAGGTACTTTGGAAACACCACCATCTTGCCGTTAACCTTCAAAATGTGCACTCTACTATCACTGTGCAGCTACTAAGAGTGTAATTAAATTTTCCGTGTGTCTTCCAGTGCTACTATAAGATTTTTAAATCGGTGAGAACAGAAAATAGGAACACAATACAACATTTTACCTCATAGCTTTTATCCCACAAAATAGTCACGATACTTACTTAAATCCCATTGCAACAAAGTGAGATGGAAAACATCACAGTTTGTCCAAGCACGTATGTGCCTCATCTCTTCATCTTCTTGGTGGCATTCTCTTTACCAGTGAATCTTATATATGAGAACTGATGAACTTGCCCCTACAAGGTCTCAGCAGTATATTCTCAGCCCCATTCAAGGGCTCAGACAAAGGGCATGAATGTCCTGTCATGTTCCCAGCAGAGTTTGAAAACCCTGTTCTCTCAATGGCAGCTGTTATCAGCATGTTTGATGTGCCCCAGTCTGTAACTAAATGAACCTCATTGTAGCTCCAGGGACCTCCACCATCATCAGACAGCTGATTGACTTACTACTGCTAATTAGCTTTGTTAGCTGAGTGGTCAGTGTCAAGGCAAGTCCTAGGACACATGTCGAACAGGCTGATAAAATTTCAGCGCTGCTAAAAATTACTGAATGGATGGCATTTCAGATAATGGGAAGAGTAAACATGTTGCGAGCTTTAAAAAGAAAGGAAGAAAATGTGGCCAGTCTGCAAAGCTTCTGTTTCTGGAAAGAGAAGTACTGGAACAAGTAACTAGACAGATTTCTTGGAGGATAACAAGGAGAGAGTAAAGAAACAATGTCACTTTTTTGTGAGAATAGATTATATCAGAATAATCCGTTTACCTTCTGTGATGGGTAACAGGCACTGCAGACAGAGGAAACATGATTGCTATCATATTTCTTGACTTCAGAAAGGCTTTTGATGCTGCTGTTCATTACATTCTCCTTAGCAAATTAGAAAACATGATGTAGATGAGTCTAGAAGAAAACAGACACAACCCACATTGGAAAAGCCATTCTCAGAGACATAGAGGCTATTGAGGGGCACAGTCAACGTGGAAGTTTGTATTGAATGGGTTCCATAAGGGTCCAGTGATATTCAAGTGATATTCTGCAGCAAGATACTGCAAATTAGTTCCTTGCGAAATCTTTCCTGGTAAGAGTAAGGATAAAGATAATAAATGCCTCTCAAGACAGTGGCATTCTCGTTAACAGAGCTTTAAATAACAAACTAGAAAAAAGGTATGTTGAAAAAAACACAGGTAAGAAGCTGAGTATCGTAACCTCTCTTAACATCCATTTTAACTGGTTGTTTTGGTACTCAGGGATCTGGGCAAATACATCTCAGACCCTCTTAAAGGTTTGTTTAGCTTCATGCGCTGACTCTAACCATAAGAAACAAGGAAAATATAAACTAACGCATAGTCTCTGTATATGCCTCTGTTGCAGTTTCCCATTTGTGTTATCAGTTTAAGACCTGTTTAAGGGTTTCTCAGGCTGGAGGTTACATCTAGAGCTGATAGCTTCTGATGCATTAATGGATTTTCCAAGGCTCTCGTCAACCTGCTTGTAGTTTTGACCTGGTTCCATGCAGAATTATTGAAAGCTACAGTGTAGTCGTATGAAAAAGTATTTCCTTTTGTTTAATTTTAAACCTGCTGCCTGATACTTTCACTGAAGTAATTTAAACCTTATCATACACAGGGAGTAATAGAGGCATGACTTACCTCAGGCAGAGGTGCTGGAGTTACTGCTACTTACCCCAGACTGGCAAGGAGAGAACATCCTTTGTGTTGCGTTTGTTCAACCTTTCAAGAAACGTTAGTGCACACCTCATGGCAAATGTCATAGTATCAGCTAAAATTGTCCCTAATTTTTCAACTTCATTCTTCACATTTCTCACTCATGTCTCACAAATTAAAGTCTCTCCCCATCTACAACATAGGTAGTTCAGCTGTTGACTAGAGCAGCTCATCTAATGGAGTCACAAGTAGCAGGGAGGATCAATTGTTCATTGTCTTTTCCATGGTAGGAATTAGGGAATATCAGATGAAAGTAGTGGGTAACAGTTTCAGAGCAAACAAAAGGCAGTGGTTCTTCACACCAAGTATTTACACTGGCTGTGGAGCTCCTTCCTGCAGGATTTTGCAGATGCTAAAGATTTTACACTGGTTTAAGAGAGGATGAGTTTATTTCATGGAAGAGAAATCCCTTGAGGTTATCTAAATACACAGGAGCCACATTTGGCTTTAGGAGTCCCTGACTCTCAAATGGTTAGAGGCTGAAAGTAATACTAAGAAGTATCATAGAAGCTTGTCCGGTTCTTACAGCCTTCGCAGAGCATCTGCATTTGATCATTAGCAGAGAGGCTACTGGGCTAGATGGACCTTTGGTCTGACCCCTTATGGCTGTTTCTGTTCCTGCAAATTGGTACAAAAGTAAGTATCAAGTAGCATGAAAACAAATCTACTGTTGGATTTGTCTAAAGACAATGTCTAATAATGCATTACATATTATTTTCTATAACAGCCTTGCTGTTATGGTGATGAGGCATTGAGTCCTGCCCCCACAAATCCCAGACATGACCACTGATAGACACAGTGGTTGGTTCTGTGCCTAAGGGGGCAAATGCACGCCACAGTGCGCCTCATAGTCTTGGTCTAGTGCTTGTTCAGATCGAGATGTTTGCTGGTGTGTGCTGCATCTGCCTTCCTGCCTGCACTCCTGGGTCTCTGCAAAGGAAACCAGACGTGCAGGAGGGGAAAGGTATCACCCATGGCTCATCCTGATATGGAATCAGGCTACTCCTGAGAAGTTCACCTTGTTTATCATCTGCCATGCATTGTCAGCACCAGGCTTTGTGAGGTGACGTAACCACTGCTTGCCACATATGACAATGTGATCTAGCCGGTTAGAAGCCTTCCATCAGCTAGAAAGTGCGGGTATCCTGCAGTGTAGACATATCCATAGTTTTTGCTTGCCACAAATAGGCTTGCCACACCTATGAGGGTGTTAATATTTCTCTTTGCATTTATTCTACCTTGGCTTTATTGTACATCTAGATTAAACATAATCAATGTGTCACGCAATTGCACAAATACTTCTGTACATCCCCTGGAAATATACTGTCTTGCAATGCTAAGCTGATGTACAAAAGAGTGACTGCTGCTGCATATTATCATTTCTTGCAAGTAATCTCAGCAGAGCTGTACAACGGACTTTGGGCCAAGCCTTAGCCCAGTGTTTTGCTCCTGTGCCACTCTGTGTGAGGCAGCCATTTACATCAGTAATGTTCTGCCAGAGGCTGATATCAAACAATGCACTTTCATAAACTTTGAATCATGACTATACATGGCAGATGTAGGACTGGTCCTGTTTATATTTGCCATAGCTTTTAGCTGAAGTACTAACGAACCACCATCATAATATCAAACTTTTACGTTCCAGAAATTCCTTCCTGCTTGTAAGAATACAGTGTTATAGTAATCGTAACAACATTCAATAATGCATAAATAATCTTTATTTCTTTTTGAGAATCCAAATTTTGCCACTATTTCAATGAGTAGCTCCCTCTCTAAGAGTGGTCCTCTTTGGTTTCATTTTCATGTTTTTGTCTGGTAATACTGACAGAAAAAATATGACTCAACAGGCATAGGAATATCGGAACCTGAACCACTATAATTAGTAAGAAACCTAAGCTCATTAGAAAAAAAAAAAATCAAGATTTGGTATCAAGATGATAGAATTTCTCTAAAGCTAATATACACTGAAAATCTAAATGTGACTGACTAAGAAAAATGGCAGCTTTCATTGTTCCTGCACCCTTAGATACTGTAGTTTTGTGGAAGGGTCCCTTACAGGTAGAAGTGCTTTTCCTGCACACGTGTAACATGGCTGCTTGGAGTGCTGTAGATCCTGTGTTGTTGGATGGACACCTAACTCTTAGGAATTACACTACTGAGTTTCACAACATTACGTATTTCAGTCTAGCAGCCTGAAATCATTAAAAAGACATTACATTGCTTTAATTGTTTTGGATCAGTTCTCCTTCATCTCTCATCATCTGACTAAACCAGGACTACCCATGTAAGTTTGCAGAATTTGCTTTACACAGCTCCTGCAGTACTAACCCTTTGAAGACTGCTGTTGTCAAATGCTGTTCCTAGACAACATGGAATAATTCAGTGAGAAATGATGGATGAATGCCAGATGACATAAACACAAAGTATCAATGATTTTTTATTCCAGTCTTTGAACCATGTGTTAATTGCAAAAAGATGTGTAAGATTGGTGAAAAATGTGGAAAATGCAGTCTGCTGGGCTATTCTGTACACTGATAAAATCTATATAGAACTAAGACATGTGTCTTCATTTAATCCTATAATTGCCAAAGGCAGTTCATAGGCCCTCTCCAATTCCCTTCACTTCTCTCCCAAAATTCACGGGCTGCAAAACCTGGCATGTTTTTTGTTCTGCCAATTAGAGAAAGACTTGCAGAACCTTCATGTTGTGACTAGCAATATCATCTCATGTTACAACAAAGGTACAACATTTATTAAAGCTAGAAGAATGTTGTACTGTCAAACTGCATCCTAACTGAAATATAGAGCTTGGTATATCAAAGTTCAAGGATGAGTTCTTCCCATTTAGCACATTTATATCAAGAGAATTGGATATAAAAGCTACCGTTCTGACCTGACAGTGTTTTACACAGGCAGCAAGGACTAAGGTAAGCTTGTTCTGTACTCTGCACTCGTAACTCTTTCACCAGGGAAGTTCTCTCCCAATTGTAGCAATACTGGAAATTAGTATGGAAATGAAAATCAAATGCTTTTACCAGACATCTAAGCCTAACCTGAGCAGAATAAGGTGCAAAGCAGTGAAAGTCTGCAGCAAAATTTCTTTTCATATTCCTGACAAAATTAAAATCTTCATTTTTCTCCTCTCATTTTACTCCTCTTAATCATCTCACTGAAAAAGGTCTTCTCACATGCTTGCAGAACCTTTTTTATGAAACCCCTGTATCACTGACCCTTTGAAACCTGGTGTTGTTAAATATGGTTTCAGATCAGCATGAAGGGTTTGACTGTGCAACACTGTTTTTTTTTTTAATCAGAAGAAAATCTTGTATCTCCCTCATCATGTCTTCAAGGTCTACGAGCTGCTGTCACCTTCTCCTTCAAGTACTTGCTTCTACAGCACGACCCACAAGTCTTTACTTTCTCTGGCACTTGCTGCTCCCTTCATTATGCTCCCATAATCAATATAGCGAAGAAATGGCAAGTATAAAGGCAGTGAGCCCCAGGAGATCACTGAAGCATTAAGATAGTGCTGTTTGGGAAAGTGTAGAGAAGTGGTGTCTGGTCTCACTGAAGCACCCACATGCGAGAGTATGGTTTAGCAATAGGCCTTGTGGGCAGGCTCTACCCAGTTCTTTTTATCTGCTCTTTAGAGCTGCTGGCAGTTATTGTCATCTCTCCCAGGTCCCTACTCTTTTCATTCTCACTTCAAGAGCCAGGTCACTTAGTGTCTCGAACACATAGACATTCATGCAGTCCTAGATCTCCTCCTCCCTCCCATTCTGCCTCCATCCATGGGCCCTCAAGCAGAAGTCACCTGCTCAACTGACATGGTAACCAAGGGGCCGTTTTGGCATCCTAATTAGGTCAGTCTGCCCTGTGATCCTCACAGAATCACAGAATGGCTGAGGCTGGAAAGGATCTCTGGAGGTCATTTGGTCCAACGCCTCCTGCTCAAGCAGGGACACCTAGAGCCGGTTGCTCAGGACTGTGTCCAGACGGCTTTTGAATATCTCCGAGGAGGGAGACTCCACAACCTCTCTGGGCAACCTGGGCCAGTGCTTGGTCACCCTCACAGTGAAAAAGTGTTTCTTGATGTTCAGAGGGAACCTCATGTGTTTCAGTTTGTGCCCATTGCCTCTGGTCCTGTCAGTGGGCACCACTGAAGAGAGGCTGGCTCCATCCTCTTTGCACCCTCCCTTCAGGTACTTATATACATTAATAAAGTTCCCCCTGAGCCTTCTGTTTTCCAGGCTGAACAGTCCCAGCTGTCTCAGCTTTTCCTCATAGGAGAGATGGTCCAGTCCCTTCATCATATTTGTGGCCCTTCATTAGATTCTCTGCAGTATGTCTATGTACCTCTTGTACTGAGGACCCCAGATCTGGACACAATACTCCAGGTGTCACCTCACTAGTGCTGAGTAGAGGGGAAGGATCACCTCCTTTGACCTGCTGGCAGTGCTTTGCCTAATGCAGACCAGGATACTGTTAGCCGCTTTTCTGGCAAGGGCACGTTGCTGGCTTGTGTTCAACCTGGTGCCCACGAGCACCCCGAGGTCCTTTTCTGCAAAACTGCTTTCCAGCTGGGTGGCCCCCAGCATATATTGGTGCATGGGGTGGTTCCTCCCCAGGTGCAGGACTTTGCACTTCTCCTTGTTGAACCTCTTGATGTTCCTGTCAGCCCATTTCTCCAGCCTGTCCAGGTCCCTCTGGATGGCAGCCCAGCCCTCTGGTGTGTCAGCCACTCCTCCCAGCGTTGTGTCATCAGCAAACTTGCTGAGGGTACACTCTGAGAGTATGCTCTCCTGGGTACTCCTCAGCTTATCCAGAGAAGATAAAAAGAGATGAAAGATATCAGAGTCCTTGAAACTGTGATCCCTGGCTTACATGGAATTTTGCACCTGCTTTGATCAGTAGTTACCCTTCCCCATGTTACAGCTCAGTAGATCCTGACCATGTTTCCTCAAATGGAGAAAGAAATTGGGTCCTTTTTTACTATACTCTTTTTACATCCAGTTTCTTTAAAATGCATAAGAAGACTTTTAGTTACAAAAGTATGGACAGGAACATATATATGTAACTATGTAAACATGCTCTCTGAGACATGCAAAAGTAGCTTCTAAAAGCTTAAAAGACAATATTAGGGCCTCTGCTAAATCTCTGCAATTTCAGTATGTGTAAGATTACAAGAACAACTGTAGTGATGGTGAAAATGAGTAAACCATGTAATTATGGCTCTGTATTTGCTGTATGTCACACTGCTTAATTCAGACTAAGAGTAACACAAATATTTCTGCTAAGCCCAGCTATAGGGATAGATGCCTAATATTTTTCTCAGAACAATGCTTTGGAGAGGGGCTGTGTGTGCCAGAAATGAAAATCAATATTATTAGCTTAAGCTCTGTAACTCTCTCTGCTACCTGGCTTTAAATTGCCACAATTTACTGGGGAAATGAAAGCATATGTGGCTTCCTCAGCTTTTCTTCCAACTTTTCTTCATCCAAAAGGAGAAACACAGTCATCACAATCAGTTTACCCACATCCCCAGACGTGGCATCATCCTGCCAGGAAACAAACAATTTCACATGAATTATAACTGATCCCATAGTTCAGATAATAAAATCTCAAGTCCTTTAAGGCAACTACTCCAATAGCAATATGAAGAAGAAGGAAACAGTGTGATGAATAACTATCTGAATGTGACTCTGATGGAGCTGGTTGCTCATAACCATCCTGAAAGGTAGATTTTCGTTGTTAGCAAAGGGACTGCTTACGAAGTAAGGTGAAACACCACCATAGGGAAACTAGTTGCTTTAAGGGGAATGAGATTAAATTCATCTAGTTTGTAAGTAAGTTATTCATTATAAATCATTTTCTCAGCTCAAACCATGTTTTTTATTAGTGCCTCTTGTTGAATCTATTAGAATATGGGGATGATGAGTGCAGCACAGAGAGGAAGCAATATGTCTGGTTTTGTTTGTAAAATAAATGCTTTCCAAAGCTCTGTATGTGAATCCTGGAAAAGAATGGTTTTGATTTTCAGTTGAGAAATGGGCTGAAGCATTTTTGTCAATAGGCATCCTTTTCAGATAGAAACCTAATTCATTCTGGCCCTGCCGAATTGTTTCAGAGCCATGCACCCTGGCAGCAATAATACTGTCAGCTTTACTCTCATGTTAAAGTCACACTTGAGGAGCTGTAGATGATGAATTTCAGATTTCTCTAACCCTTGATGCTGTTTTCAGATTTTGAGTAAACTAAAGCAAAAGCTGCTTGCTGAAGGAAGTCAATAAAGAGTCTGTTGATAAAAGTCTGTCGATAAGGGTCTGAGCCTTGGGGTCATATAGTAAAACAATTAAAAAAAAAATATATATAGGCATTGTACCAACTAATCTATAGGTAACACAACCTTCCTTTAGACCAGCTTAAATCAGATATTTTAACCTTCTCTCTTTCTTTCTTTTTAGGTATGTATATGTACTACATTATATATATAGTTCAGAAATCCTCAAAGAGAACTTATGTTAGGGTCAATTAAATAAACCAAGGAGGGATCTGGTAGTCCAAGTCCAGGACAACTAAGACATTGAAGTAAACTTTAGTTTTAATCCTAATCTTTAGGAAAACAGTACCTTTTTCTAGTCTGGTATGCACTGACCTCAGTGGGGGGTGGGAGGGAAGAAATTTCTGTGCCTTGCATGTTTATACAATGTCTTGAACATTTAAACAAGAAGATGTGCCTATTCAAGATGCAAGCATGATTGCTTTACACAGTGGCCTTGAGGTCTGCATTTACTTTTATGGAGAGAGCATCAGAATGAAAGCCCAATGGTCAAAGGATTTTGATCAAAGTAGGAACTGGCATGGGAAGCACAGCATTCAGCTCTGGTGAGGAGTCAGAAAAGTGAGTAAGGGGCAATTCTGGCAAAAAGGGCTCAAGCACAGTTCAGAAACAGAGGTATTTGTATGCTCTGTTGAGCATAACTAGGTTATGAAAACAGAGGTAAGGTTTTGGGTTTTCCCATTCACCAAGGAAAACAGAAAGAAAAGACACATTGAGATGGTTACCTTAAGGTCCCTCTCAACAATGTGTTTCTTTTCCCTTATGCAAGCCACAAACTCTCCCAAACCTTTACAATGTCTGTCCAGCTGCTCTGTCCACCAGAGGTTTCTTTAGAACTGAACATTGCAATTTATTACTGGGGAATGAACTTCCCAGCCTTGCCCCATCATAGGAACGTGGCTGGATCTCAAGCAGGCTCTACCTGGAGGTAGAATCTTTACTTTCCTCCTTAGGCCTCTTTCTTTTCCTAGAGCTATACCCTTTTCCTGATCTACTGGACCCAGCATTTAGGCAGAGTACACCTTAAAGTCATTACGATGAATGGTAAAAAAATTTTGGTAGGTTTCAGATTGCCAATTAAGTCTAAATTAAATAACCTTACAATATTCACTATTTAATATGGCTTGTTCAAGAGAAGGTTTAAAATAAATATGACAACAGCATTGCAGCATGATCATGGAGACAATTATATTATTTGTTTCAGTTTTGAGGAAATTAGATTCAGTGGGAGATGAAAAAAAATCTTCAGCCATAAGAACCAGCTGTAGCACTAAAACACGGACAATAAAATTAATTCCCAATTTTAAAAAAAATCGTAAGTACGTGGGGAGATGTTTCTTTGTAGTTTAGGGAGGGAGGGCTGTAGATCTTTGAAGACTGGTCTTTATTTGTGCATCAGAAAGTCCTCTGAAACTATCCCCTTTGAACCTGAAATAAGCAGAGTGGATGCTTCACATCAGCTTCTGGGCATCACTCTTCCTATCTTTCCTTTTACAGTACTCAGTCCAAGCTATGATGCTACCTCGCAAATCCAGCCACCAGAGACACAAACCCAGTGTGTTTCTACTCATTTTAGCCCTAACATCATATAAGCTGGCTCATCAGCAGGGTGTCAGAAATACCTGGAAGTACTGTTGGAAGATACAGCGTTTAGTTGTATTACACATTAAAATGGAAAACACTGCAATTCACTCAGCAGAAAGTAGAAAGTACATAGAGAAGGCTTTCCTCAAAGCACCAGATTCAGGTAACCCCAAGCTAACCCCAAGCACTGAAGAAAGCTGAAGCACGCTCCATTGCCTAAACCTATGTCTTAAACCTGGTAGCAGCCAGGTTCTCTATACGCCATAGATGTAAAGATTCTGCAAAGAGAGTAAACATTTCCTATTTTGCTGCAGGCAACAGGTGAGGGAAGCTCAGAACCAGGCACATGTGCAAATGCTTCACTTGCCAATCCAATAGAAGTCTTTCCTATGCCCAACAAGGAAAATGTTGCAAGGGAAAAGAAATCACAAAAGAAACAGACAGGAAAGGTTCCTGTATGCTGAGGTGGCCCCAAGCAGCACCAAATATAGGGAACCTTCAGATTAAGTTTCACACTTGAGTCCTCAGGCTTGTCACCGGTATTTGTAGCACTTGGACATCAAAAAAATGAAAGGATTTCCTGTCACTGGAATCATTCTAATTCGTGGATGTTTGAGGCACTCCTAAAAAGCAGTGATGCATAGATATCCTGGGCTAAACTGGTGAAATGCAGCATTCCAGGATTAACCATCACCACTGCACAGTGATAATGAGCACAAAACCACTGCATCGTAGTTCCTGCTGGGCATTTTACAACACGATCGCTCATTCAGTCTCCTCAGCTTGACTAGAGACAGAAATGGAGTGGCACCAGGACAATTCTAACTCAACAGTTGGCTCTTGTTTTGTGGTTTTCTCCCTCTCCACATTTTAGCAGTATGTGGCTGTTTCTATTATTTCCTGGTGTCTGAGTCCTCTCTGTGTGTAGAGATGTTGCTAATGGCTAATTGTCTTCATGAAATTCTAGCAGGGAATGCATTTCAGCATGAAATACACTGTATGTCCTGCATTTATTCTTAATCAGGAAGCTCAGCTTCTAAGGAAGTGTGCTGATACATCTCCTTTATTTTTATGTCTGGCACCTTACAGAAAAGAAAAAAAAAAGATTGGCAAGACCTCAGTCTTTACTAGACTGAGATTTTAACTCCTTCAGAGCCTTGTGTTAAGGAAAGATGAATCAGTTTGAATAAGAAAGGCGTCCTCATCCTTCATGCTATACATATGGAGAAATCTCGTAGCCCTCTGAGGGTGGAATTTCAGAGCAATGTTATTCCTGATTTCAAATGCAGGCAGGAATTTGAAAATGCAGATGTCTCCAACCTACTCAAAACGGAAAGGCTGTATTGTAAGATTTCTTAATCTGCCAGCTAGATTTCCTGATCACAAGAACTTCAGTTGCAACGCTGAAGTTGATCCATATCTCTACATCTCTTGTGGTTTATGCATCCCTAGAGAGATGTACATGAACTGAGGAAATCTATTTAGCTCCCTTTTCAAGTCAGGCCTTGTGAATCTTTCAAAAGGTACTCAAAGCCACCAAAAGTCAAAAAGCCAGTGAATCTTAGCAATTTCACTGGAGCTATGCCATCATATACCAGCTTGGATGTAACTGCTGAGAGAAGCAGTTAACATTGGTTTTTGGACCTTCTGTGGCCTGCCACACAGTTGTTGAGAGATTAGAAAAGTATTTTTCTTAATGAAGATGATATCAGGGTAACTTGAAGAACAGGGATCTAATACAGATTATTCTGAAGTCGTAGGGAAATCTGCTATTGATTTCTGTGAACTTCACATCAGACCCTCAGTTAGGAAAGAGTTAAAGAAAAATGGAGGTTTTCCTTGGTGTGATGCAATGGTAGATCTGTCACATGCTGCATGCACCCACTTTTTTTATTCCTCTTTCTTGATTAAAAGATTAAAATAACTTGTAATTTGCAGAATTTACATCTTAGAGCATAATTTTTCCCACCACAATTCATGTAAGCATCTGGCAAATTTCTATCTGCAATATTTGCTTGAAGCTTGTTTTGATTTTTTATGGGTAGAAGTTGGCAAAATTATGATCAACAAGTTGTCATATTCTGACATGGGCACAAACTGGATTTGAGCAACCCTTAGAATGTGTCTTTTAATCCATTAAATTAGTCCAGTTCATTAATATTTATTTGCACAGAAATCTAAAAAGAAAGCTACTATTTAATATGGCAAGTGTTGGTGAGCAAGTTTTTATATAGCTACTATTTGAAATGAAAAGGTGGTATCTGATGGGAAAACATGCAAGTCTTCTACCTGGCAGCTACTCACAGAAGGATGCGCTGCGTTTCAGTGTTGGAAAGCATGCGAACACGTTTCTGCTGTCAGTATGAGTCTCATCTGTTACGGTAAGGAACTGGAGGTAATGTGGAAGCCAGAGTTGCTGTCTCTTTCCAAAAGATTTTCTTAAAGAAGCTCAAATCACCATCAGAAGAGTGGAAACAAGCCCCTAATAACATGTCATGCCTTCAGATTTTCATTTTTGGCCCTGACAACACGCATGGCAATTTTTAGATCTGAAACTTTGGGTTCAGCTGTTTTTCCAGCTGGGGGGTCTTTATCCAGAGGCATTCATGAATAGATGGTGCTATGTTTATTGTATCAGTTGGGACCATACAGCAACTTAAAAAATCAGAGGACCGTTTCAATACCAGTGGAGGCTGGTACGGACGATGACATTGCGTGCTATTGTTACCTAATAAAGTACTTAGAAGCAAGTGAAAAAATAGCTGGGTGTATACAAAAATGTACCCTGCATCCAGAGTAAAAATGAACACTTTATTCATACTGATCACGAAGAATGTTTCATTAGAGTGAATTTTGTATGGCTCAATAGGTAACCAGTCTCCAAAGAGAGGCCAAGAGGTAAAAATGTGCATTAGAATACAGGGTCAGAAATGTTATGCTGAAAAACCTGAACAGTCATGTTTGTGTTTCTCAAACAGAGAAGAAAACTCTTATTCCATGAAAGCATGTACAGTGGCAGCCAGAAGGGTTTCTAGGAAAGGATGCTAATAATATATGCTGATTTTTTAAGACTCCCTTAAAAAAAAATTATAGAAAACACTCTTTTCAAAGCTTGTTTATATTAAATTTAAATTCCAAGCAAAATGGTTTTGGGAACAGTAACTTTCTGCAGAATTATGCAGGCAACTCAGGAAATGGCCTAGTTAGGACTGTACTTCAAACTGTAACTTAGATCTGTAGTGTGTATATGAATATATATGCAACTCTATGTGTATACACAGCTGCATATATTATGCCCTTCAGTGCTGATCCAGAAATGAAAATCAATGGGAAAGCATCTAGGGACTGAGAAGGGGGGAGCTGGAACACCCAGTGTTACAGTGGTGGCAAGTGGGCCACTCGCTCAGCTGAGAAAATGCAGGAAGGGAATCGAGACTCAGGCTGCCCCAGAAAGACCCCACGCAACTTACCCTGAGGTCTTCCAACGTTTAGAAAAAAACAATGGGAGATGTAGGAAGCAACAGCTACTTCCCTTCCACTTGCTTAGAGCAGCAGAATATCTGAGCCATTGCCTTTTGATTATCTAATAGTGCTATCTCCACTGGATGATTTGCCACACTTCAGTAATGCAGCCACCTCAAATGTACATGATGATGCATTGTCATGAGCTCTTCTTAAGGCACAGATTGGGGTGGGGGCTGGGGTGGGGGGAGCATATAGGCAGTCCAAGTGCTTGCACGCAGTACAAACCCTTATCCTCATAGCTGCTCCTAAAACAAAGCCACGGCTCTAGATAATCTATGCTTTGGCTGATAATCTTATTAGTATTTATGGGAATTGCTGTGTAAAGTTACACACGGTGTTCCTTGCCAAAGGATCAATTTAATGTTCTGCCCTTAAGGTGCATCAATTGTCTGAATAGTTTCCTCTTTATAGATTTGGGCAATATGAGACTGCATTTTCAGATATTCTTGGCTGGGATCCAGTCCAAGATTCACAAATACATTGATTCAGAGAAGGAAATGAAGGAGATGATGGGGAGGAATGGGGGGAAGTGCAGACCTGATAGTCTGTGTCAGATAGATTGAATCAGTCTTCTATTACCTGCATTGGAGGGACTGTATCAATCAAAGATATGTTTAAGGAATGGCTCTGAGTCACTGAGCTCTGTTTCTAAGTAACCAGGAAGCTTACGTTACTGTGATGTTTATCGACCTTTTAAAATTCTTCTTTAGAAATATACTTATGATTGTGTCTACTACTCACCAGACTGGCACCTGTCAAAATGAACCTAGCCTGGGTGTTGAAGCAGGCTCCCTTCTTCTCCCCATCCCATCGTCTTCAAGCATCAGTTTCATTCCCTAGTATTTCAGATCGGTTAATCTACTCGCGACTCTTCCTCAGGATCTGAAGTGCCATTTTTTACAATTTCTCTACCTGAAGTGGAATCTCATTCAAGAATGGTGCCCAGCTTGCGTGTCCCCACTGAAGCTAATTTACCATCTTCACTTTTCCCCTGTAAGTCTTTATCTCAGGTAAGGCTGGGAAAGTCCTGACATTCAGATTGATTCCCCTCATCTGCACAGTGCCCTCAGAGCTAAAACAAGAACAATAAGATTATTGACAAATTAATAAGAGGAGGAGATACATGCAAGATATTTGCAGGGAGCGGAGATTGTTAAGAGCTGCTAGACCATAAACCCATCCAGCTAGGTCTGCTCAGAAACAGGCATGTTTTTATCAGATTTGCAGATTCTTTCAGATAGATAGAAATAATTTCTGTAGGTTACATGATTTCATTGGAATTTGCCAGGAATTCTGCTAGAAACCTCTCTGCTTTCCTGCTGTTCTTCTGCCCAGCTCCGGGGTCACCATCCTTGTTGATGGACATGGGGAGAATGGAAATGCCTGATTCTCGGTGTCCCGAGATCCAGAGTGACTTTTGTGTCCATGGCTCTAGGGTTTTCTTTCCTTTCATAAAAGGAGAGGCATCATTTCATGAAGAGATATTGCTGATGTTCGTCTCTGCACAGAACCACCCCAGATTTCACCATAAGCCAGCTCCCCATCAGATGCAGAAATTGATTCTCTCAGATCAGTTCTCTACTGTGTCTCACATCTAGCTCTTCAAAATGGGAAAAAAAGCAGAGTTTGGTGCTTAACTGCTTAGAAAGATGCGAGTGCACAGCCAACCCACTCAAGAACTTTGTATTAGTAAGGGAGAAAAAAAAGAAAAAAAAACCAAACATGCCAGCTGTTGCTAAATGGTATGTGGAAAAATCAAACCTTTAAGATATGTTTGTGAGGTGCAACTGAGCTATCTGTAATATATACCACATACTGCCTGACACAGTGCCAAGGTTTTAAAGAATACTCTGAAAATTTAAGATGATGCTTTTCTTTTTTTCTAATCTTTCTCTTGCCCATGTTTCATAGCGGATCAGGTAAAAAGGATTTTCTACCATCTTAACATAAGTTAGTGGTAAGGGAGTAATATAATCTGTTGTCCAAACATCTGATGTATTTCATGTTTATACTTGTAAGGGTAAATTTCATGCCAGTTATTTTCTTTCTCCATGGGTATTTGCTCTCTTACATCTGTGTTGATGTTGCCTAACTAAAAAAAGATATCTTGCAGATGAACATGTGTATTTCCCCTCTCACTGTTGTTTCCACCAGAGCTGCGTATCTACCCTCTGCTGGAAACTGAGCTGTTTCCACCTTCTGGAAACTGAACTATCATTAGATTTAATCTTGTGGCACTTTATCCACAGTGAATGTGGAAGGAAAGAAATTGCTGTAGGATGGAAAGGGCAGGACAACAATAAATAAAAATACTTATAAGCTCAAGGTCCATCTTCAGCCAGATGAGCTCAAAGTGGAAAGTAAGTGTTCTTCTTTCAGAAAATACATTACAGCATCCTCTCTTTGGTCATGAAATGACATGAGCACTGCTGTTACATGTATCTGCAGTCAGCTGGAATTAGCAGCATGGGAAGAGCTACTTAAATTCTGTGTACTGATTGCACAGCACCCCAGAAGCCACTGGAAAAGCTGGCATGCAGGAGGAAAAAAAATGTGCATGGGAGGAGTGGTAAAGGAGAAAGAGAACTAGAAAAGTTAATTTTGATTAAAAAGTGTTCCTATCCGTTGTTGGGGGTTGCATTTCTGACCTGTTGTTATTGAGTTTCATGAATATATATGTGTACTTTCAAGTGTTGCTGGAAGAGTCTGGCCCGTCTGTCAGTCCAAAGGAACTTGCTCCCTTGATGATGATGGGCAGAGACTCTCTCTCTCATGGAGACTGCAAATATCTCTGTGCTAATTTCTCCCTTAAGTAACAAGCTCAGCCTAAGACATTTGAAACCTATCTCTGAAATCGACAAAAATTTAGTACTTTACTGAATTGGCCACATTATCAATGACAGGTCCATCCTCTAAAACATCTGAATATGTTCTCAGGTGAACAAACACTTTGAGGTTGTCTTCAACTAGCAGCACTACTGCATGCAGAAATGCTTTCTGGGCTGTTTTCCTACTCCCAGCCATCTGTTGCAATGGCATCCAGGCAGCTCAGAAATCCTTGGGTTTGTTTCATTGATGTATATGTGCCAATGTAATAACAACAACAACAACAACAACAACAAGAATAAGAATAAGAATAAGAATAAGAATAAGAATTGGTTGACATGGGCAGGCTATCATAATCCTGCAAGGGCCACTTCTCCTATTGAAAGTCTCAAGGAAAAGACTGCCAACCACCTGCTTTATTTCCCTGTAAGGTACTTTGGTACCATGGTGATGAACGCACAGAGAGGATCAAACATTGCTTTGCTATCATCAGATGAGAAATCAGAATCCTTTCAAGCAAGAAAAAAAAAAGATCCATACCATTAAAACACTTAAAAAGTGCAAGAACATTTTTTCATTGCACAGTCTGACTGTGAATCCTATTTACTATTATTTCTTGTTTTATTTGCCAGGATAACTTCCCTAAAATCTATAGTTGCATTTAAAAAAAAAGACAAACCTGAAAAGACTGCTCTGCAATGGCAGTATATCAAGGACGATGGTCACAGGAAGACCATTTAATAAAAGATCAGTCAAATGGCACTTTGCATGTACTGTGTCAGTGAAATGCAGCCACCTCTGGGGTAGACCACATGTGCTGTTGAGCAGTGCACATTAGGAACATTGAACACTGGAGAGAACCACCATCGTGTATCCATCTGAACAGAAAAGCCTATACAGAAGCCATTATTTGAAGAGAGTCAACTCTGTTGATGATGGGTGGTTTATACTGGTTGGTTGTTAATCGTAGCATGGATACAGATGCTCTCTCACCGGTCCCCTGTGCACCTTTGGTCTGGTCAGGCTTTTTAGCAATTTCTCCAGGAAGACAGGAATCCTGGTGGAAGGAAAGATCTACTGTCCTTGATGAGATTTGCCTTCCAGCTCATATTAGTGTCCTCTTGCACCAAATACAATCCATTGGGAAAGGGGACCTTCAAGGACAGGAAGAAGAAAGTGGTGGTAGTGGGTTTATTACTGGAAACAAACAGCTGGGTTTGTGGCAGCTGAGGGGACAGCATGGCAACTTGCTTGCTAGGCACCAAGGTAGTGAAGCTTGATGCCTAGGGGGTATTTAAGGGTGCAAGAATGAGCCCGCAGGTGTGTAGGTATGCTGGTACCAAATGGTAGGGAAGGGTAGGAAGGTAAGCTATAGGATAAGATCTGGCTGTTAAGAGCGAGGCTGAAGTCCAAGACCCCTATCCTGACTTTTTCTGAATACTTCTAGTTTCCTGGGAGAGACCCTGGGGACAGGTAGAAGTCCTGAGTGCCAGTGTGTGGGTGAATCTTGGGGTAGAAAGGAGGGATTTATGCCTGTCAAGACCAGGAGACCAGGAGTAACCTGTAAAGGACGGATGGACTATACCTTAACAGAAACAAATCCAGTTTGCTGGTGCGGAAACCAGGGCTGAGGGAGCTGACGGGCATGGAAAATTCTCTTTTTACAGCTGGCACACTCCTCAGAAGGGACATGGCTAATACTCATTGGGCCTCTGAAAAGGACAGAAGGGAAATAAATAGCACAATCACAATGAACAGAAAAAATCAAACTGCCTCCAATGCCAATACTGAGTGACAGAGCAAGGGCAGCACTCGCAAGTGCTTTTTACACCAACACTAGAAGTCTAAATATGGCATGAGGGAGCCAGAACACTTGGCATTAAATGGCAATCCTGATCAAATGGGCACCTTGGGGATGCAGTGGGATGAAGATAATCAATGGTAGTTCTGCCATGCTACCCACTTTACAGGAATGATAAGGTGGGACATACGGATGGGGGAGTGACACTGTACATGAAGGACTATATGAACTGTAATAGAATAAATATATCACAGGAAAGAGACTCATTGTAAAATGCTTGTGGGTTGAAATACTGTGATGGTACTAACACCATGATCAGGCTGATGATAACATTTAGGAAATGCTATCTCAGATCAGAAAACCTGAGAATTTATGACTAGTGACTGTAGAATTCTTAAGCTACCTCTACACAGAGTGAATAAATGCATCCAGATGGAGACTGGTGATGAGTGGCATCCTGCAGGGGTCCGTATTGGGACTGGTACTGTTGAATATCTCCATCAATGACATAGACAGTGGGATCGAGTGCACCCTCAGCAGGTTTGCAGATGACACCAAGCTGAGTGGTGCAGTTGACACGCCAGAGGGACGGGATGCCATCCAGAGGGACCTGGACAAGCTCAAGAAGTGGGCCCAGTGAACCTCATGAGGTTCAACAAGGCCAAGTGCAGGGTCCTGCACCTGGGTCGGGGCAACCCCCAGTATCAGTCCAGGCTGGGGGATGAAGGGATTGAGCACAGCCCTGCCAAGAAGGACTTGGGGGTGCTGGTCCATGAAAAGCTGGACATGAGCCAGCAATGTGTGCTTGCAGCCCAGAAGGCCAATCATATCCTGGGCTGCATCCAAAGAAGCGTGGCCAGCAGGGCGAGGGAGGTGATTCTGCCCCTCTACTCTGCTCTGGTGAGCACCCACCTGGAGTACTGCGTCCAATGAAGAAAGGCTGAGGGAGTTGGGGTTGTTCAGCCTAGAGAAGAGAAGGCTTCGGGGAGACCTTATTGCAGCCTATCAGTACTTAAAGGGGGCTTATAAAAAAGATGGCGGCAAACTTTTTAGCAGGGCCTGTTGCGACAGGACAAGGGGGAACAGCTTTAAACTAAAGGGGGGTAGATTTAGACTAGATATAAGGAAGAAATTTTTTACGCTGAGGATGGTGAAACACTGGAACAGGTTGCCGAGAGAGGTGGTGGATGCCCCATCCCTGGCAACATTCAAGGTCAGGTTGGACGGGGCTCTGAGCAACCTGATCTAGTTGAAGATATCCCTGCCCACGGCAGGGGGGTTGGACTAGATGACCTTTAGAGGTCCCTTCCAACCCAAACTATTCTATGATTCTATGATCATCAGGATGAGATGCAGAATAGTTTGAGGAAGCACTTTAAGAACTTTTTCCTAGACTCCCCAAGGGGTGTGGGACCTAGTTCATGATGTACTAGCTAAAGGGCTGCTCTGCAATAGTACCCATAATGCTACTAGGTTTAGTACTAGAGAAAAAGCAAGCCGAATAGAGTCAAGCCACAGCTACTCAATTGCAAATAAGAGAGCTATGTAGAAATGAGGGAATTGATCAAACATATAAAGACCAATTCAAATGCCTTCCAGGAGCCTGGAGAGTGTTCAAAGATACTATATCAAAAACGCAAGTAAATGGTATAGCACAAGTGAAAAAGAGATTAAAAAAAAACCCTGGACAGAAGTAGAAAGTAGAAGAAAATAGGAAATAGAAAACAGAAAAGACTCAATAGAAAAGTCAGGTAGGTTACCATTGGAGCGGGGGAAGTCAATACTTAAAAATGGAAATGCTCAAATGAGAACAAGAATGGTCATAAAGCAAGTCAGGTCAAATATAAACAGGAAATTAAGAGTTCTAAAAAAGAATTTGAGGAGCATCTTGGAATGGATGCTTATGCTGACAGAAAAAAGTTATGTAAATACTCAAAGGCAGGAAGCACTAGGAATTGTGAGATGGTTGGATGACCAAGGTGTGAAAAGACATTCAGGAATGAAAAAGCCATGGCAGAGAAGCTCAGTTAATTCTTCGCTTTTCTTTTTGCTGATGAAGATGGTGGGGAGACGCCTGCTCCCAACCCACTCTGTGTAGTAGATAGGTCGGAGAAGCTAGCTTGATATAAGGTAAACCAACAGTAAGCATTAGATGAAATGAGTAAGTTAATGTTAACAAGTCACCAGGGCTAGTTGATGTTCACTTGGGAGTCTGGTGGAAATGTGGCTGCGCAGCATATCCCATACCTTGGCCAGCAATGCTGCAACGCTGCACTGGCATGGACGCAGTCTGCCAGGGTAAGTCCCATCTACAAATACAGTCCAGAGGAGGTTCTGGGAACTGCAGACTCGTGAGCCTCCCTTCCACCCATGGTAAGAGGGACTCTCTTTTAGAAAATAGGATCTCAGAGCACAGGATGAACACAACCAGCTGGGAAAGAGCCAGCACGGTTTCTGTAGTGGAAAACCTCTGCTACAGCTGGCTGGACCTCTGTGAGGGTGTCAATAAGCATGTGGATAAAGGAGATCCAGTTGGGGTCATGCACTTGGATTTTCAAAAAGTCTTTTACAAGGTTCCACGTCAAAGCTGTTTAAAGATGCTGAGCTGCCTTGAAGGAAAGCTCCTTCTGTGGATTTAAAGGATAGAAAGCAAAGGGTTAGCTTAATGGTGACTTCTTAGGATGGACTACTGAAGGGCTCACCTAAGAACACATGCTGAGATCAGTTTTTTTCAATAGATAAATACATATTACGCATCTAGGGGGAAAATAATCCACATGTACATGATGCTGAACTTGGAACCTGCAGTTATAACTCAAGAGGGATCTTGGGGTCATCACTGACAGTTCTCTGAAGCTGGCTTTCGCTGGCTGCTGCACATTTAGCCAACAAAATGCAGGGAATCATCATGAAGGAACAAGACTTTTGGCCCCAGTAAAGACTTTGCACAACCGCAACCATTTTAAGTACTGTGTACGGTCCTGTTCACTGCATCTCAAGAAAGGGCATAGTAGAGTTGGAGAAGGTTTAGCAAAAATCAAGGGAATAAGCACCTGCCTTTGTAAGAAGACACTAACAGAGCTGGGGCTTCAGTTTGGAGATGGGGGAGGTTATTCACAGGTAACCTCTGAAACTTACCACAGGCAGCTGTTGGAGACACACTGTATCAGTAGGTTCAAAGACAAACTCATGGACCATGAAGAGATGCTAAAGGCAATAAGAAGGAATGGATCTTCAACACTGCTATTAAAAAAGTATGACGGCTGAGGAAATATGAGGAGAATGGATCATTGAAAATGGCCAGGCTCACAGACTCTTGCTAAATAGTGTCTCCTATAGCCTTTGCTGGAGACAGTATTGGGCTGGATGGGCCGTTGGTCTGAGTAGACCTTCCACAACATTATGGCTGCTACTGGAAATAGAATACTAGACTAAGTAGATTTTTGATCTGACCCAGTACAGATGTTCTGATGTTCCTAGAGAGCTGGAAAATTGGGGAAAAAAAAAAAAAGCAAAAGCCTTTGTCTAGGCAAGACCGATCTGAACAAACCAAACTATTTCTTACTGGGGACTACCAGAAAGAAAAGCTGTGACTTGCTGCTCTGAAGAGATGGGCAACTGAAGAAAAGCTCAGCAGAGGTGAATGTGCACTGTGTTTGTTTGTGAGACTCCAGCCCTACAGCCAACTTCATTGAGTATGGCCAGGTTGGAGGGCTGAGTCAAAAAACAAAGCAGCAGATGAAAACAACAATTGCCCCAACTTTATGAAGGAGGCTCAGAAGAGTCAAACTCAACTTCACCACAGTCAGACAAGGGAGGATGTAACACCTGAGTCACCTGCCTATAAGAAAATCATCATTATTCAGCTACTTCTAAGACAGACATTGGACATTGCTGTGAGGTACTGAGAAGGGGAAGGAGGAACCAGACTTACAGGTCTCTGACCTGCATTACAAGGTGCAAACTAAAAGACTGTCCTTGCCTTAGTGAGCAGGAGTCTAAAACAGGACACAAGAGGGAGCAACACAGGTGTAGAGGAGTATAAGAAAACTGTAGTCTAGCACAAGCAGTTGTCCTTAGAAACCTAGCCTTCGAAACCTTCAAAATATAGATCTATTTTCATGGTCTTACATCCTTGGAGATGTGAATTGGAAGTGCTTATAGGATACAGACTAAACTACTGGGCTGGTGGAAGGGAAGTCTGTGGTGAGCAGGTTCAGGGGAACCCACTTTCTTGGAAAGATAACAAGAAAAGTGTATGAAGGAAGTACACTTAAGAAACTGAAGCCAAAGATGACTGGACCTAGTGATACTCAAGGCGTGCAGGACACTAGAGAATGAAGGCTAGTGAGAGTCTGGCAAGGTCAGCATTAGCTGAATAGTTCACTTCCAGCCTGAACTGGAAACACCAGAAGGGCAACCAAAAACTATTCATAGTAAGCTACTTATATTTTTGGTACCTTTAATTTTTCCCCAAAACAGGCATTTGACCACCATTTTCCCGTCTTTATGATGGTATTGACAACATGAATAACAACAATGTGCAACTTGGTATGTTGGGTAGGCTTGGAAGAAGCTAAACTAACCACCTCACTCAATCAAAAGGGTACCTCCAGGATTTCATCTGCTTGCTCTGCAGTTACCAAACAGATGTGGAGGAAGAATTGATGTGAAGAACTGTGCAGCTGTTGCAGAAAAGGAAGTGGTCTTAAGTACTACTGCAGCAGTAGAGCAGTTGTGTGAGTTCAGAAGCAGATGAGGAGCCTGTGTGAGATACTAATTTTGGAGTAGGGTAAGAACATGAGTAGGAGACCTAGGAGGAAAAGAGAATCAAGGTTATATACAAAGATTGCATGCTGCTTATACAAACTCCTCCTCAGGCTTTTTGTGGTACCCATGGAGCAGTGCTGCCAAAGTTGTTTGTTGAACTTCATAACGTTCTTGTTAGCCAGCTCTTCCAGCCTATCCAGATCTTCCTGCAGGGTGGCTCTTCCTTCTGAAGTGTCCGCTTCCCCACTCAGTTTGGTATCTTCAGCAAACTTCATCAGGGTACACTTGATCCCATCATCCAGATCACTTATGAAGATATTAAACAGTGTTGGGCCCAATAATGATCCCTGCGGGACCCCGCTTGTGAGAGGTTGCCAGTTTGAAAAGGAGCTATTTACCACCACCCTCTGGGTGCGGCCTGTCAGCCAGTTCCCCACCCACCGCACAGACCACTTGTCTAGACCGTCACGCATCAGTTTCTCAAGGAGGAGGCCGGGGGAAACGGTATCAAAAGCCTTGGAGAAATCCAGGTAGACAATGTCCATCACTCGCCCCACATCAACTGAGCAGGTTACTTGGGTAACCTGCAAGTCCAGTGCTACAGTTATGTATTTTAAAGAATATAAAGTTCAACAGGACAGATTCGTCCATTAAGACAAGAGCATGGAGTTCTTCCCATTAAAAAGGAAAACAATCAAACCTGAAGTTTGGACTCATCATTCGAGCTGCAGCACCAACGCACTTTAAAGTAGACTGTAGTAAGAAAATTAATATTCCTCTCCCTTGCCTTGGAACTCCTCCAATTGCATATTAAGCCTGTGGGCTTGTAAAGAACAGACTTTCCACATAAATATACATCACATGTAATGCAGTAGGTGAGGCTGATTCTTCTGATTAACATATTAATTTTAGCCCCGTTGATCAGTGATCATGTCTCTTGCCATTCTGCATTATCTGTCACTCTTTCAGGGATGTTTGCTTGCCAAAAGCAGCCATCAGTAAGCAAAATGCTGCTCAAATGCTGCAAAACGTCTTGGGCTTTTGTTCTTGACTTCAGCCCAGATCTCAGAAGAGGAGACTTGTCAGTGGGGTTGAGGGGATTTCCTGTAGATCCTAAGGATAACCAGGCCCTAGGCTGGATGGAGCCATTTCTCCGGTACTTCTCGCTTTCCCCTTCCCAAAAGAGTCCCCATACTGTCTTACACCTCTAGAAATGATGCAGAGGAAAAGTTAAGGTAGTCGACAAAGCTCTACTGCTGGGTATGGAGCCTGCTTATCTGCCCAGATAATGGAAGATGCTGTCAAGGATCGCAAGCACTCAGTCCACAACACTATGCCTACTGTGATAAGGTATTTAGCACAATTCCCATTCATGCTGATCAGCTGGATCAGCATCACTCTTGATGTTCTGCACGCTGCTCTTCCTCCATTCAGTCATTAACTGCTTTTAGCTTGTTTAACCATGCTAATAATATGCAAAAAAGATTTTGATTTACAGGGCTATCTTCTCAATATGAACATTTTAAAGTTCATTATCACTTACAGAATGTGGGCCCAAGTGAGATAAAAACTTCAGCTCATGAATATTGTTAATAAAGCTCTGTATGCTGATGAGCTGGGCTTCTGTATTTAGAAGCCAAATAAAAAGCAAGCCTAGGTGAATCAGCATATGCTACACTACTGAGCTATCTAGATCTCATACAGTGACACTGTTGACTCCTATTTAATCATACAAGACGACAGTACTGAAAGGACATAAAAAGGAAAAAAAGGGCATTTGTGAGCAGGCAACAAATCTAAAAGCTGCCACAGTTCAGCTGGGAGGCTGGAGAAGGCATGCTGGGCAGAGAGGCTGTCATTCCCTTTAAGATTACACGGGGTTTATGACTACTGGATTTGGACCATCAGGTCCAGTTTATTTCTCTGACCTTGCACACAGCTCTGCTTGGAATGCAAAGGCTAACCCTTGTTTTGTCTTGGCTGAAAATCCTAGGGGCTTGGCACTCAGCTAGAGCCTAAACGTGATTGTGGAGAGAGGCTGTAGGAGATGAAGTGGAGTGGGGCAGATGGAGACACTATGCGTGAAACCAGGAGAGCGGGGGGGAGGCAGCAGTGGAGAGCGCAGCTGCACGGCTGCGAAGGGTCCCACGGAGCGGGTGCCAGAGGGAGCGCGTGAGCCGCCTGAAGCACGTTCCTCCGGCTCCGTGCAGGAAGTCTCAATGCTTCCCACCCATATGGCGCCTGAGATAACATTAGAAGCATTCGGCTTGCACAAAGTACCAGCTCAGGGAAATGTAACAAGGCTGCTCCTAACGAATGTGAAACTCTTCATCCACTTGCCCCCGCATACCATCTGCCCGGTTCCGCACCGTGTGAGGGCAAGCTGGAAGTAGTTGCATGGCAAACAGCATAGTGAAAGCAGAGAGGGCAGAGGGGAGACTCTGTCCTCAAGAGTCCTGCCGGCATCATTTGCCAGACTGGCATCACAACTGGTGTCCGCGTTTTCTGAAACACCCATCCTGATACTACTTACTGAAGATCGATTTTCTGTTACAGTGGCAAACAGTTTGGTCTGTCAGTCGAGCACTCCTGTGTCCAAAGTAACATCGACATGTCAGCTGAAATGGGCAGTGTGACGGGCCTGAAGTCCTGGCTGTGTCTCTCTGCTAGGCAGAAATGCAATCACCTTGGATGAATAAAGGTGAGGGGGTCTTTACCACAGCGCGCAGACTTGTTTTTTTCCAGCCGTGGGTCTTTTCTTGCATGTTTTGCCCCATTCCCTCTTCTTACCTGCTTACCTCAGGGCTCTCAGGGAAAATTTTTCCCTTATCAAAATGTTTGCTCACAGCTCAGTGTTGTTTTCAAGCGCAGGTTCAGGAAAGCCAGATCTTTTACTTTCTGCTTTCAGCACAAAGAACTGAGACCCAAGAAATCCAGCATTAGGCAGCAGCCTCCACTGGATTCTCCTACTGCATGTGCAAAGCATATGCCTGGGTGTCCTGGTTTCGGCAGGGATAGAGTTAATTTTCTTCCTAGTAGCTGGTACAGTGCTGGGTTTTGGATTTAGGATGAGAATAATGTTGATAACACACTGATGTTTTAGCTGTTGCTAAGCAGTGCTTACACTAGTCAAGGACTTTTCAGCTCCCCATGCTCTGCCGACTGAGAAGGCTGGAGGTGCACAAGAAGCTGGGAGGGGGCACAGCCAGGACAGCTGACCCAAACTGGCCCAAGGGACATTCCATACCATGTGACGTCATGCTCAGTACATAAACTGGGGAAAGCTGGCTGGGGGGGGCCACTGCTCGGGGACTGGCTGGGCATCGGTCAGCGTGTGGTGAGCAATTGCATTGTGCATCACTTGCTTTGTGTATTATTATTATTATTATTATTATTATATTTCAATTACCAAACTTTTTATCTCAACCCACGAGTTT